>NC_048896.1:59044890-59116767 GCF_011077185.1 Oxyura jamaicensis
GCAGTAAGCTCAAAGCTTGAATCCTGCTGCATTTTCTTCTCACTACATGATCACATTAGAATGATGAATTTTGAATAAAATAAGGTACTGGCTTACGGCACTTGAGAGCACTACTATATTTAGGAAATAATAGTCTTGCGAAACATTACCCAAAACTAGTTTTAGTAGAAGAACGAAGTCACTGACATTCAGGTAGCAAATGGAATGATGGTTTTCAGAGCCAGAGGTAACAAGCACCTTTTGTCAGCTACACACAAAGCAGTGATGTCTCAATGAAGCAGGAGTGGTAAGACCTGGCACTGGGCACACACACACCCCAGCCTTTAAGCACAAAGCCCTGGGCAGAAGCACAGACCCAGCTCCTCAACTCCCAGCATGCTGCTCTACTGCAGGTAAAGCCTCTGCCAGCGTCTTACACTTCCCTATATTCTGCCAGGTACTCCCTAAACCGGGCATATTTTTCCTCTGTGCACTTGCTCAAAAGAGGCTGTAACTGAACACCACACCATTAAATCATCAGTTCATAACAACACTCATAGGTGGTGCTTTCTGTGAACATGCAGAAGGCCACCCTAAAACAGATGAAACTGATAACCTTAACACACGCTACAAAAATTTCCCTCAGTAGGACAACTATTTATATGAAAGCTTCCTTACCAAAAGAGTACTTCTTCCTACATACGCATGTGACCATATATATGTGGGGAGGTGCGTGTATATATTTTATATGTATATATATAGAAAGCTGACTTTTTTCTGCCATACATTCAATATACATAAAAATATCTTCCCTAGATTAAAACACTAGAGAAAATGCTATAGCATGATGCAGCTTTTTAAACCATGAGACAGACATGCACAGAACTATGCTGTTACCATGGGGTCACCACTGCTCCAGCGAGGCAAGGTCCAGAGGGCACGAACTGAAGGAACTCAACAAGCTCAACAAGCAGCTTTCCAAGCACATTGGCCTTTCCTGGGGCCTGAAGCTAGAAGAGCTCACTCAAATTCCCTTGTGTTCACCTCCAGGAATGGCAAGTTGAAGTTACTGATTCTGCTTCAGACCTGAAAAGGCCTGTATAGGTCTGGGAAGGTACAACTGCTCGGCTTTGCTCACTAAGAACAGCCATTAAATGAAAGCATGTGCATGAGTGTCCCTACCCCTCACTTGGGCAGGTGGCACTGTAAGGCAAACAAGACCAAACACAAAACAACACGCAGTCCTCTACTTGAAACTGGGTGCTTTTTTGAAGCAGTTTTGACATCAGTCTCCTACTAACATAGCTAATAAGATACGTCTCCCCTTCAAATGCAATCCATTACTTCTCCTAACAAATAACCACGCAGAAAACAACATTTTAATGCTGCATCATTAAATGAAGGCCCAACAACAGCTCCAGTGCTGCCTGTGTGCCATTACAGCTGGACTAGAGCCTGTGCAGGAAAGGGAAATCTTGTGCTCCCTCTCTTTTTTAAATCCAGCTTTACTACATATGCGGATATAGAGCTGGCTGTTATTTCTTCTAATCTGCTAATTGCCACAGACTGTGATGATCTATTTATATCTTCAGAAATATTCTGAAAAAGTGCAAAATACTCATTATAGAATTTAGAGGCCAGAAGTAATCAATCATTTGGCAGATACTGTATTTTTCTGCAGTCAGCAAATTACATTGCTGTTTCCCATTTAAAAAAAATCACAGTTCATGTGGAGAAAAATGATGAACTGAATGAGGAAATCTTTGTTTCTAAATCTGACAGAAGTGAACTGTAACCAGTCTGAAGATTTTTAATAGTTTTGTCTGCATGTGGTAGGCATGCACATTTTCTTGATACCTGTTTCTAGAGGACTCATCTTTAGAGAGGCTATTGTAAAGCGGTAAACCATGATCAGACTGCAATTCAATGCAGACATGGAGCTGGCTGTGAGCAACCCATTCTGAAGCACCTCCACTGAGGGCAACAGCCCCAAGCGGTCACCCGAGCTGCTTTGGCACAACAGTGGAGCGTCCTCCCACCTCCTTTGCCCACTGTTACAAGCCATTCAGCTTGTCCTCTGCTAAGCATATGTGGCAAGACTTTATTCCTTCTGCTTCAAGCTGCCTTGGTAAGTAATAAGGTGCACAGTCAGGTGCTGGCACCTGAGCATGACATCAGAGCAAGCGCCCTTCCCTCCCACCCCTGAAAAGGGAGGGGAGGATTTGTTACACAGAAGAGATCATTCTTCAGCAGGTGCACTGCTCAAGCCTTCCTGAACTTATGGGTTATGAAACAAGCAAAATGTGAGTTACTAAGATTGCCATCATGAGCATTTCTTTGCTTTTTCTTAGTTCCTCCCTCAGAAGGGCCTACTAGCTGTCTTACTCTTTCTGTCACTTTTAACTGGTATCTGTCAAACTTCTCCACTCACAGGAGTGGCAAACACTTGACTTTATTGAGGAAGTCATTAAAGTCAAACCTGATGTTCGTAAGGTTTGTAAGCTAAATAGCACTAGCATCTACTTAACTGGCAGCAGCTTCATATCCACTATCCAGACAGAAAGAGGTCTGGTATCCTTTATATCCATTTTATATACAATTGTTTTTTGTTTGTTTGTTTGAGTAACAATGAGGTTAGAGTGAACACTTGTAGAGCTTGTCAATGAGGGAAGAACTGGAGCCTCTAAGGAGGTCAGCAGTTCAAAACTCACCCAAAGCACACCACACAGGTAACTGGTAGGCTGCTGCCACTGCTCATGGGGACTGGTTCCTACTCCAGAGGAGATAGGACATGTAAGAGGCAGAACATGCACAACTCAAACAAGCATAAAGACAACTATTTTGAAGATGCAAAAGGCACAGAATACTGATGCCTTTCTATTACTGAAGCTTTAATTAAAGCTATACCTCTCACACCATAGGGTGTAAGAATTACCTATTGACTTTTCATCCTCAGAAACAGTCTTAGCAGCTTAATTGCTAACATGAAAAAAATGGACATTAGCGTTTCAAGCCATTTTGTCCAAACGAGATAATATAAATGTTAACGCAAAATATGCCTTTCTACCAACAACTCTTCAAAGCTCAAAGGTGATTAATGCAGCTACATTTCATGTTGGTGTTGTCAAAATCCTTCTGCATATATCCTGGCAAAGACAAGATTTTAAAAGTATGTATTATTTATTCTGAAAGCAAAGGGCCTTTGCACATGACAAGATGAGGTCTTTGCCTAGGAGCTGGTTTTGATAGCAGAAATCAGAGAGTCCTTCTCACTTTTTGTTCCACACTCATTAGCACTGTCAGAAATAGCAGTAGGTGAGAAGCCATATTATTCTCCCCCTCCTCCCTTGGGAGGCCAGTGATTCTTATGATTGACTGATATGATCCATTTTCCAGATCTATTAAATTTCCTCTTGCTCTTAAAATGCGTTTTTTTAACGTTTTATCATCTCCACTGCACCGTAATGTTATTCATCTCTCATCCACAATTCAGCCCTTTCTTGTCTATTTTGTCTATATAAGAGGAAAAATAATCCTTATTAATCCACACAAGTTTTTTTTTTTTATTTATAATTAATTTGGATATGCATTCCTACATATATCGCCTCTGGCCAGGATGGAGTTGACTTCCTTCAGAGCAAGCCCCATGGTGCTGTGTTTTGGGTTTGTGGCTAAAAGTATTGGTTCCATGGCATTTTGGGGCTGTTACTGAACAGTGCTCACACAGCACCAAGGCTTCCTCTTTTTCCCCACTCTACCTTCTCCCACACTGAGTCAGCTGGAGGTCAAAAAAGCTGGGAGAGGACACAGGTGGGAAAGGTGACCTGAACTGGCCAAAGTCAAAACCTGATGTTCAAAGTCAAAACCTGGCCAAAGGCACGTCCCAAACCATCTAACATCATGCTAAAATACAGACTGGGATAGAAGACAGCAGGGTGCTCCTCCAGGGGTAAGGGAAAGAGGCAGTGAGCAGGCAGCTGCTTGGGAGCTTAGCTGCTGATGGGGCCAACCCACAAGGCCATGCCTTCTTCCTAAATTTCAGCTCGAAAATTGTTCCTGTCCTATATACAACAGGAAACTGAGGAATTGTGGTTCTCTAATCACCAGCACAATGCATCTCTTCATTAAATATACATTCCTCCATTCATAAACCCAAATCTAACAAATACCAGTGTATGACACTAGAGAAGGTGAGGCAAAACATCCTTAATTTACATAATCTGGATGAAGAAGGCAGAGATTCCAGTCGTCATTATATTTTCAGCCTAGAGCTGTGACATTTTTAGGTGTAATATTCATAGAAGTTAAGGTAATAATTTTCCTCTGGTAGGCAGAAGGGATTATTGGGCACTTCATGACAAGAAGCCAAAAGTTAATGGTTCTCCCCTCATTCCACATCAGGAATTATCCATAGAAGCATCCAATCTACCATATGACCCATTTCTCCTCCCTCACCTTTGGTGACAGCAGTGGTGCTCACTAGTTCCAGAGACCTGGAACACAACAAGTTCAAGGCTGGCACTGCAGAATCTGTGTGGAAACGTGGGTGGTTGTTTTTTTTGTTGTTTGTTTGTTTTTTTTGGTCTGCTTTTCATCATAACCCAAATTGATTCTTAATCACCATCACCAGAATTAATAACTTGAAGCTTTTCCATGTGTTCCTCTTGTACCTCTGTGCGTCACTGTGCTGCTGCCTGGAAAAGTTTGCTTCAGACCCACAGGCACCAAAGCAGCAGATAAGGATTTTTTAAAAGGAAAAAAAGGAGACTAAAGAATAAGAATTACTTCAGATTATAAAGCTATAACTCAGTACCTGAAGATACCTACCTTTTGCAGTGTTCAGCCATTTGCATTGGCAATAGTAACAACTGACAAAGTCCACCAAGAACACAGAATTGCTTCTAATGGGAAAAAAAAAAAAAAAAAGAAACCGAAGATTATCTAGAGTGACACAGGTTTTTGGTTCTGAGGCACGGCTTCTACCTCGGCGTTTGATTGCCTAGTATTTACCCTGCTGTGATTATTACACTAGGCAAGCTTTATGGAGATGCATTTTACTACAGTAAAAGGATTTTTAGAAGATAAGGTATGAAAAAAGCACTTGATTCAGAAAAGTAGTTTGACAATTCCTGGCTGTATGATCATCAGATGGCAGAATAAGTCATCCTTGTCAGGCTCTTCATAACAAAAACAAGGTCATTTTGAAGGAAAAATACTATTCTAATGTTACCTGCACAATCACATACACAATCAGAAACTATATTTTAAACTGTATCAAAATCAATGGCAAAACTCCTAACAGAGTATAGAAAAGAAAGTTCACAACCATCTGCTGATACATGGTTTGATAGATTCTTGGGGACTGTTAAGGAGAAATCTCCCTAGATACTAGAGCACATATCCATTAAGCTCTAAACCAGCTTCCAACTCATTTTTTTGGGAAATTCCTTAAGTTCACACAATATATGCATTCAATCTAGCAAACTAATTCTTCCCCCCAGTCAAAATGTTTTTATTTTTTCCCTTTATGATCTCAAGCAGTCTGCAATCACTTGTCTGAGAAAATTATTCAACACAACTTAAAAAAAAAAAGTCTCCTCATTTGGGCTTTCTCACATCTGACTGCTGCCAGATATTTCAGGTAGAGGCAGACAGAACATGCCATCTGCACTGCTGCATGTCTCAGGCATAGCCGAACAGGCTCTTGGCTTCATCTGAACATTAATGGCTGGTGGCAGCACAGCAGGTGCAGTGGAGGACCAGTGGGAAATGCAGCGAGAAGCCCAAAATGGGCACAGCACTTACGTGCCAGATAAAATCCAGAGTTATAAAACAAAGCACCCCCATGCACTACGCCTTGAAAAAATTTAAGAATAATGTTGAGAATACTGTTTCAATGTTACTTGCATTCCCAAACAACACTATACAGTTTTAAAAGGAAACTATCTTAAAGAACTGTCCTAACCAACCATATTTCAAAGTAGGAAATCAGAAACAATTGTTAAGATATTTATAAACTGAAGTGCATTTTAATAGCTTGCTTGATATGCTGCAAAAAGGTCAAACAGTATACATTTCAACTGCATCTATGTAATTGTCAGGTAACAAAGAGACAAATATATACCTATATACATACCAGAGTACAGACTTACTCCTTGGTTGGTTTTAGAATCAGCATTATCAGATAGAAAGGGCAATACCACATTATGTGCTACTCCTACACAGTTTACACACAAGTGCACTGGACTTGTGTGTAAACACAAGTTCTTTGTGTTCTTTGTTTACACACAAGTTCTTTGTGTGTAAACACAAGTCCCTGCATTCTTTCAACACTGAAAAAAATAAAAGCTGGGCTGTCTAATCACAAGCAACACAGCAAACATTTCTTCTGAGTTTGCATCACAAGTTGATAAATTCAGCAAGAGCAAACTATTATTGTGGTACTGAAGTTAATTTCTGTTATTTCTGTTCTTCAGTTCCTCTGTAACTAATACCATTTGTTACTTTCCTTTGCAAGAGTTTGTCTCCCTGGGATTTGCACTGAATTATTTCACAAGATTAGAGAAACAGCTAGAAAATTCACTTACTCTCACTCAAGTTTGCTCCAAGACTTTTTTCAGTTTAAGATGTGATTTACCATATGTATTGGACATCTGAACTTTGACATATCACTGAGGCTTTTTTGTGATACCCTCTGTCAGTGTATCTGTAACTAATGTGAATGAAATGTCTTCAGAGACTAAAGCTAATCCCACAGAATGGTTCTGTTAAATGCTCAAGTTAGTTCACTATCTCTGTGATGATATGGAAGAAACCCAACTAATTTATTTGGTATGGTAACTTCACAAGCAACTGAACCATTATCTGCTCATATCGCAGTCAAAACAGTTGGTTAGGTTGATTTTGTTTGTTTATAGATAACTGTAATTAGTTTCCTTTAAAGGCTGAAGTCACCGTACCTCCCTATCTGGTCTCCAACATGAGGACGTATTTGTCATCGCTGTAAGAAAATAAGTTGACAGCAGAGCTGTATTTCTGAAGGTCTTTGTATGCCCACAAATCTAAAACAAAATAGTAAGGGAGGGGAGGGGGGGAAGGATACCACAAAAACAAAACAAACATGATTAGGCAAGTCTGATGATCAAAGCAATGCATGATCATTTCTGCTCATTAAAAATTTAAAAACTACCACTGCTTCTTAGTTCCTAAATTCAATTCAGGTCTATCTCAGCATGCTGGAAAGATTCTAGCTCAGGTCACAAACTTCCAGCTGCCATTTCTTTCGGTGCAGCTCTCAGGAAAAAAAAAAAAAAAAAAAAAAAATCAAACACCTTGACCCCACACACTGCCACATCCACCCCACTAGGGTTTCACAGGGCTAGGGAAGAGATCCCTAGGTAGGCTGTCTGTGGGTACTTGGGACATTTTTTCATGAGCAGCTAGACTTCAGCTCGACACATTCAGCTCTTACCACAACCACCTTCAGACCAATCACTAAGACAGGTCAGCAGTGTAAAACTACCTAGCTTGCTTGGTTTGCTGAAGGGAACAGGAAGATGACACCACACTGCATCTATTCTACCTTGCCTTACTACATTGTCAACAAGCATGGTGTCACCAGGCAGCAGGACACACTTGTTTCTGCAGGTCAGATTGACTCAACAGGGGTGCAGGACCCTAGAATTTTATTGCAATAGCTAAAGCATTTTGAAGCAGTTGTCTGCTTCCCCTATTTAAAATTTAGTTTAAGCCTTGACCAACACCTTCAATTACATTCCATACTCCACTGCATCTGTCAAGTACAAATAAGAGCTGGCATTAGCCAGAAAGATAGGGTTTGTTTCCCAGTTATGGGACACCATCCTAAATGCTCTCCGACCAGGAGACAGCAAACCTCTGGCTTCTTTTCTGTTTGTAACTCAAAACCAAAACAAACTAAAAAAAAAAAGCTACTCATGCTTCCAACTGCTTTAAATATTTAATTTACTAGAATAAGGCTTTAGTTGCCTAGGCGCCTGTTCTTTCTAAACATCTAATTGGGTAGCACACAAATTGAGAGGACAAATTGTTAATTCTTTAATTCACGCAATTAGCTCTACTCGTGCCAATAACCCCATTAGAGCCAATGGAAGCATTCCTCCCAGGAAAGGTTTGCAGGCTAGTTCATGTTTTTTCTTATTTACTTTTCTTTTAGGCAGAGAAGGGTGAAACAACAGAATAAGTTCATTAACTTCAAAATAGCTCCATGGGGTGTCAGTGGTATGAAGCTGATCCATTGTTTAACATTACATTTTCTGACACTTTCCTTTATTATCCTTTGAATAATTAAAGCCCTTGAACGCCTGTACCATTAAACAACTAACTTTTATCTCATTTGTTGCTCCAATAGTTGAAAGGCCAACCACAATATGAGCTATATGTAGTTTTGAAGAAACTGTTCATTTCCTTCTGTTAAATGACACCCACAAATCCTGTCAACATAGACCCTTACAGCCAACATTACTGAACAGCAGCTTCTGCAGAACATGCATACAGTATTAATAGTCACAGTTGAGTTCAGTAGCAAAAAAACCACTGCTATTAATCATAATCTGATACTAAATTAAGGGATATTAAGCTCTTAAAAATTTAAGATTTTTAAGTTCACCACATTCACTCGATTTCTTCCCACATGCTCAAGTTATAGGATCCTTTTAATTTACCAGAAGTAGAGGTAATAATTTTCCTCAGATCGAATCAACTGTAAGGCAGGTATCAGTTATCTTACAAAGAGAAAGGTTGGGCACAAATACAAGACAGAAATTGGTTCTTACCAGTGAACAGGGTCAAATAGGAACTGTATTACTCCTTCCTTCTTTCCTTACAGTCCATATATCATCATTAAAAAAAGGGTACCAAAAATATCATCCCATGACTTTTTTATATGATTAAAGAAAGTATCACATAAGCATTATTCATTCAAAAACTGTCTCATTTTCAAAAGCCTAGGGCTAAAGGGAGATACAGATGGGAGGAAGTTAGCAGCACAATCTACATAGAGGAACTTGTCATGTAAAGCACGATTTCAAAGGAAATAGAGAATAGAGGAAAAACATTCTGCACTTCCTTCACTGCTAAATGTAAGCTGGAACACAGCTATTTAAATGTATTTACTACTATTTATATGGACATGTATGCCAGTTACAGCTGTAAATTAGTTTCCAAATCAAGCAGCTTTGTAGGACCATACTTCCACTTGAAATAAAAAGTGAAAAGAAGTTTCCAGTATTGCATTTTCTGTCCTCTAATGATTTATTTAAGCAGTACAAGTTACTGGATCTTTCTTCTGTGTGTTAGTTATAAATATTCTTTAACAATTTGTTTTATGGATTTATGAACTGTTGCAACATCTTTGAATATTTATCACAGCAACAAGGATGTAGCTTTTGAAAACAGCTACATGACATCTTGACCATAACAGTAGCACATTAATCATGCCATCCTTCCAAGTGCAAGGCATCCAAACATAGCCTAGAAAGAACCTAAAAAAAGCAGGAACCAATGTTGAAAAGTAATGTTTCAGAGTAAAGTATTCCATACATAAGATGCATTTCAGTATTACAACTCAGAGATCAATTCCCTATTGCTGGCAGAGAAGAGACTATCACAAAATGCTGAAGATCCATGCCAATTGTGGTTTTTTTTTTGTTTGTTTGTTTTTTGCAAAATGCTGAAGAAAAAGAAAGATCCTTTTGTCATCCTCTTCAACATCATCCATTACAGCCACACCAAAAATACTTGAACTTTGGTTTGCATGTGCCTCCGCACACTTGCCTCTTGTTCATGAGGCTGGACAGGAAACAAGCCTCCCATGATCTTAAACTTCTCCCTCTTCTGCATGAGCCTCAAACTACAAAGAAATCACCCTAACCAGAGAAGAGCTTCCCCCTCCATGTATTACCATAGATGGTTTCCTAAAATGCTGAGGCCCTGACATTTCATGCTGTGAGCCTCTTAGTGAGATCCAGCCCCAGAGCTCCAGGTCCAAGCCCAATCCCAACTTGGAGATCCACCCACCTGCACTGTGACCTCAAATTGCTGGCAGCTCTCCAAAAGCTCTCTCAGATAATATTTCACTGATGCTATTAAATCAGTCAGATGGACTATAGTGTATGCTGTGAAATAATAGTAAAGCAATCTTGTGATATCCATACATACAGAAGAAAAAAGAAAAAGCTAGAGTTACTCAGGAGAAAAACCAGCCTCTGTTGTGGCTTTTTGACCACTCCACTGCGTATCGCAGCAGGGCTGCTGGCATTAAATGCCAAGAGCAGACTGATAATATCTGAAGCCTGTAATAGCTTTCACCGTGCTCAAAACAGTTAAATGCTAGCACTCTCGAGTAACCCTGTGCTAAATAGCTTCCTTGCACAGTTTTCTTCGTCTCTTGACCCTGAAAGTTAATTGTGGTGTCACTTTTCTAATACCAGTGCATTCTTACTCCATGGTGTATTAAAAAAACCTCACACAAGCAAAGCTGTTCCAGGAATGTATCTTTTAAGTATGACAAGGGTACTGGATGTTTCAAAAGTAAATTTAAAATGTAACTACACAACTAAAAACCTGGTATTATGGCACAGACAAGGCTCCCCTCCACCTGCTTTCAATGCCTTGGTCGGGAGATACGCTGTCCAGCTGTACAGAAGGGGCTGCAGCCTGCAAGTTATCAGCAAGCATCAGAGAAGCTGCTTGCCATGGTCTGCCCATGTTCGTATACCAGAAAACACCAACTCTAAAACTCAAAATGCTGCTGCCTTCTGTTGTGGCTCTGACTTTCCAGTCATCTGAGTTTTAAGATTGTATTTTATTGCTCAGCTCCCCTTGATAGACCAGAGCAGCTACAGACTACAGAGCGCCTTAAGGGCACAGCTTTTACTCAAAAGCATTAGATCCCTTATATCCTTTACTGGTTTTGGTAATGCACAACATGGCAACTTGAAGCACATTACCCACCAGAATATTGCACGGCAGTGCAGCACGAGGTGGAAATCGCTTGCAGGGGCACTGAAATAGATGTGCTGAAGAAGGAAGCAGGCAGTAGGAGATGAAATGCACACTCCAGTTCCCAAGGAAAGCATGTTAATGTGGGGAGGGGGGGAATAATTTAAGAAAATAAAATAAGAGAAAAATGTATCTATTATAAAAATGTTGCTTAAGTGCTGCTAGGGGAAGATCAGCAAGACCTGTGGTGATGTGCTGGGTAAATGTGGTCATGCAAGCTGAAACTGCCCAAGAGCAGCTTTCAGTGACATATCCAATTTCAGCGTTTACAATGCATGAACTATTAAACTCAACCAATATGACTCTTCACGGCAGCTGTTTTCAGAGCTATATGCTGACTAACACTTTAATACAGAAAAGTATTTTGTTTGCTTTTCAGAACATACTTCTCAAGGAAAGTGCTAGCTTGTATTACAGGCTGATTGAGATCCTGATGGCAAGAAGAAAATATCCCCAAACAAACTCAGCCTACATCAAGATTGCTATTGACCAGCTATCTGCAGACCAACGTGGCTTCTTTTTTGTGGTGTCTTCTTTGAGAAATAGGGACAGCAGTGGGTATAATACAGAAGCCAAGTTGTCTCAACAATTAGTGACATTATGAAGAGGCCAAGATTAATAAATATTTGTCTAAATAAATATTTACTTAAGTATTTACTTTAGGCTTTGTGCATGCCTTTAAAAAAATAATTGTATTGTTATTTTGATTTACACCTTGTAGCGTTCGAGATTTGTCACAGGTTAAAGGTAAGCTAAAAACACTGCTCAGATAAATGAGACCTTGACTACAGTTGCTGTCAGAGTGAGGGTCCTGGTCCCTTGGACCCGTGGTGTCAGCACAAACTGGAAAGGAGGCTAACAGGAGAAGAGGAGAAAGCATTCACCCCCTGTACCCATCCCACTCAGTACATATGTTTTCAGTTAAATGGTACAGTTTTGTTGTCCCAGCCACCAAAATCCAATCCCCTGTAATAGCTGTTCTTCAGAAGATATTTTAATGGTAAAATGGTGCTAAAAGTAACTTAACTTCTCACCAGCAACCTAGACAAGTATAGTGGAAAGAAAGGGAAAACAAGGGCAGAGAACAGCAAAGTTCATTCTCTTGATTTAGTTGTGTTTTTTTTTTGTTTGTTTTGTTTTGTTTTAATCTCTTTCTACATTGTTTGACACATTGGCAAGAACTGCAAGATGGTATTACAGACACTGAATTCTATGTTACACATTGATACAGACTGATTGCCACATCTGGGGAACCAGGTTACAGTCCCACTAGCATTTTACTGCACCTGTGTTAACCACACAAGGTTAAGTGTTCAACCCCTGTGGAATTTAATGGCAGAAGCACAACAGATTTCAACAGGGTCCATATTTCTCTTAGAAGATAAGTATTGCATGAGAATAACCATGAACATGGAGAAGAGTAAGTCCTAAATCTCTCTTCTCCCCCCCCTTTTTTAAAGCTACATTGGTTATTTATTGGTTGTTGGTTATTTATTGGTTATTTTATCATTATTGGTTAACACTTCAAGTATGATTTTCTCAGATGATCAAATTGGTTTAAGCTTGGTCTCTGTGACCGAGTCTGTCCACCCTTTTTTGGGTGGCATTGTTTTCAGTTGTATCAGCACCTTGTGTAGGTCACTGGGCCATGTCAAGCACTAGCAACGCTATTATGAATGCAGGGAAAGCACACAGTTTGGGAGCAAAACCTCACAGGACAGAATTACTTCCAGACCTTAACAAGGTTCCTAATATTCTCATTATCCAAAATCCTATTTCCATGTTGGATATATGCAAGTCCAAGACAAAAACACAGAAAGGCCAGCATTGTGGATCTGCTCAGCTATGGTGCAGAGTACTCCCAAACACCCATAAAAGTCACAGAATTATTCAAGTCCCATACAGACAGCACATCACTGAAACTGGCCCCTTATATGGCCCTATATACACAGAAACCTTTAGCATCCATTTCATAATGGATGGTTCAGTGACTCATGTAAGGATTAGTTAGGTTTTAATTCTGAGAAGGAGTGGAACTATGTACCACGAGTAAGGATAACGAAGAGCCACCAGGACGGGCACAACACAGCCCTTCCCCAGAGCACTGCCCTCCAGGCTAAAGGCAGGCTGTCCACATCTTGCTGATTTTTGCTTCAGGAAATTCAGCAATTCTCCTACAGGGCTACTTATTGAGAGACCAAATATTTTCCCAAGCATCTAGTAACATATGATTTTGTACTTGTTGATACTGAAAAAAGACACGCTATTATCTATAGACCTAAATAAAACATTACTGAGCAGGGAATGCCTTGGGTCCTTTCAAGATAGATTTGGTAGGTTTCCCCTTTGCACCCCCCGCCTTCCCAGCAGGGATCACTAATTATCAGCAGCACGTTTGTTCTTACTTTACAGCATGTGCTCTGATGAATGAGGAGTCATGTAAATATATTACATTACCCAAACACCTGCTATGACATTAAGCCTGACAGAAGTCCAACAGTTAGACTCCATCATTATTTAATCTAGCAGACTGATTTCTCTTCCTGCTTCTACCTATCTTACTTTGGTAACCTTTAACTTAAATACTTTAGAAATGATTTTTCCCCTATTTACAGTGCATTAAAATCCAGATTTTGTATAATCATGTATTTACTCTCAATGTCCTTCAGCTTAATCAAATAAATACTCAAGCGAATTCCTGTATTATTCAGGATGAGGAGACCACAGTTACATTTCAAATCTCCTCAGATTCAGACAGCAAGATAAATTTGCATTAAATCTACTAAATAGAAAGTGCTACTGTTAAATCCCCCCAAGGTGGGCAGTGCAGAATTAAACATTCAACTGATGGCCAAAATGACAGCCAGAAAGAAGCAGCAACAATTTACAAAGATTACCTGGGCCTTTTCTCCCACATTATTTATTCTACTACCCCCAGCTTTTTCAGTCCAAACTGCGCCCAAGAAAAACAAGTTGTATTGTCACTGTATGACCATTTCGCAAGTGTTTGGAACCATTTCAAGATCTTCCCTCTTTCCAACCTCCAGAAAGCATTACCAGACAAAGCTCAAACCTGCTGACACTAAGTAAAGTTACATACAAGTTTGTATGTAGCAGTTTTACATCTCTAAAAGAGACTTGTATGACTAATACTAACACCTAGAATGTTCTAGCACTTCTGGTGTTTGTCTATACCGACATTAAGGTACTCATGCAGATGGTCCTCCCAGAGAAGCAGCGCACTGGAGCATCTCTGAGATACTTGGACATCAAGGCACCAATCAGGCAACATGTGAAGTTAGCTAATGCCAGTGCTAAAATAACGCCGCTTCATCGAGCGGCACAGATGGAGACTCACGCTATCACTGCGCTAGGTGGGTGTGCAGTCACCCTGCAGAAAGAACAGACAAATCACTTGGATCCCGCCGTGCCACTCACTCAGCATGGTGGCACCCGGCACTCCCGCTTTCTTCTCGGGTACATGGTAATCACATCTTGTTCAGTCGTGCTGCTAACGAGGATGCCTGCATTTAACTCGTAACTATTTGGAGTATGAAGCTGAAATCGGCACCCACAAACAGAGAGCACAAATTCACCCAGTATTTTTATCATCTAATCCATATATTCAGCTACTTGAATGCATTAAAAACAAAAGAGCTTGGAGCATTAGCATATTTTGGCTTTTGTTACAAATAGTTTTTTTGTGTTTTTTTTTTGTGTTTTTTTTTTTTTTTTTTTTTTTTAATATCAAACCTATCTAGTTGTACTAACATTTCTTTCCTCTAAAATGTTACTTCACAGGCTTGGAAGAAAAAAAGAAGGTAACGTCTGCGCTTCTTAGTGTATTTACCACTGAACCTCCACCAAAAGTCAACCTTTACCCACTTCTGAAAGGTTTTTCTAATTTCCCCTATGGGCTGCACATTGGCTAGTCCTCCAATTTGTACAATCAAGCCATGGGATATCTACCCTGTCCTACTGAGAAATATTGTTTTTGATCATACTGTTTATGAAATACAAAAAAGCAAATTCAAGCACAACTGCATTTATTATGTTCTGCATAAACTCAGAAGACCTTAAGGTTCACAGTAATTGCAGAAGGAAGAGTTGTGTTCCCCCCTGCTTTTAATAGAAATAATGCATTAAGGCGTTAGGAATGTCATTCCCAGGGAACTGAACCACAGTTTCTTAATTTACTTCAAATACACATCATCATTTAGGATAACTACAGGATATGCCTACCAATTGGAAAAAAAAAATCTTCACTGTTTATGAAAGGTAAATTCTGAATTTTATTCATAGCAAACAGTGAGAACTACCATGAAATTGTTAAAAGGTTTGCCAAATTGGCTTGTTTGTGAGAGCGAGAACAAGCATGAAGAAAAGACTGTTTTCCCCCTTTATGAAAACTGAAAGTCAACCACATGACTCTCAGGAGGTACTCTAAAGAATTATGATTTTGAAAACTTAACACAACGTTCAGCTAAAAAAGCAGCCAGAGGATTTTGAGGAGTGTTAATAGACATATCCCTCCCTTGAAATCTTAACCCACACCTTTAAACATCCACAGTAAAAGAGAATTTTACTTCTCTTTTGGGCTTCTCCATGATAAGCATTTAGCCTATTTTGGCAGAATTTATTTTTGCATATGATCACTTATCCTTAATGAGAGGTACACATACACTTTCTGTAATCTTTTCCCTTAAACAGTTTCAGCCAGCCTGGATCCCATCCCTGTTGCTGCTGATTCAGCAACATGACTATTCATGCCAAAGGCTAAAACAATTAGATATGAACTTGATGAAATAGCTACACTTTCCATTTACTAAATGATGTTGAAGTGATTTCATATCTGTGCATTTGTAACAGCAGGTGCCCTGTGCATTAGCCCTAGTGTTCTCTTCTGCCACCCTGACTTGTAACCATGAATACAAGGAAGAGATTATAACCTTGATAGTCTGATTATCTCTGTTGTCACGCTTCTCCATAGTGCTGTATAATTGTTCCACTGACAAGTAACATTGATGCCTTAATGCCCGCAACAGAATGCATTTCTGCTGAACTGCTTAAACATTAGCTGTTCCACAGAGAGGAAAGAGAGGTCCTGAGGGTCAAAACGTAAGGAAGACAAGTTATCAAATACTTACCAGCAGCAGGCAATAGGCAATGAAGGAACATCATGCATGCAGACCATACACAATGCCTTTCTTTTCAATACCATGGATTAGTTTTATTTCATTGATAAAGGTAGAATTTCATTCCAACTTTGAATACAGCTAAGAAAACAAATTTCCCTTCATACAACATTCAGTTATGAGGGCAAGAAGTACAGCAGGCTTGGAGAAATCACAACAGAACAGAAAAGAGAATCATCTGATGACAGCAGAAGGCAGGACTGAGGATACTGCGCTTAGACGTGGAGCATCTTTTCAAGGTCAGTTAGTTTCTCTCAAACATATGGCAGGGATTTTGGTCTCTGGAAAACCCAGGTGAGGGAAAATTATCTAAAGGTATCTGTATTCTCATGCTAGGTCACGTTAGGTCTGCGTCCATACTCAGAATTCCCAATTACTAATCATTTCCTCTCAAAAGTATACATAGTACTTCATGCCCTCAAATCCATTTGCAAAGCAAGGTCCCTGAGCAGGCAAAGATATGGAGCAGGTGCATGGGTAAGTACATAACATGGAGCTTTTTGTTTCATCTTCGGAGATGACTTACCTACCATTTCTGCTGTGGAAGCAGTAGATTTTATTTTTTAGTAAAATAGTGATTTTTCTTCGGTGTATAAAACACAGACTTGAAAAGGAAAATATGAATACTGCCAAAGAACGTTTCAACACCGAGTAGCATCCAAGAAAACAAAAAGCTTTGGGAACTGAGTCAATTTAGCATTGTCCCTTCTCTTGTCTGCAGAGGTTTTAGGAGGTGAACTGCAGGAAATAGAAACTGAGAAAGAAACAGATGATTTATAATTAAATATGAAGACAAATGAAGAGGTCCATAAAGACATTTGGAATTAAATTCTAATCACTTTACCATCCATTTAAGCATATAAGAAGTGGTGTATCTATAAAAGAAAATGAAAAGCTATGGAAGGCATACCTGACAGGCATCCTTGTAGGACAATCCAGGTTATTATTCCAATGCTTCTGCAGAGAAACAACAGTTACCTGTGGTTCAATTAGTAGACTAAGAGATATTCAGCAAAGACCAAAAGCAACAGAATGGTGTTCAGTCTGCCGGAATAAGAAAATAGAAGTGTGATTGCCAGATTGAGTAGGCTGGCAAGTATCTGGTGTTGATGTATGCTGACATCACACAGACCTCCACAGATGACAGCAGAATTCCAAGATCTTTACGGTGACTTTATTTTTATTGCAAAGGGAAGAGTCTTCACAAAGAAGCTCTTCCCGTGAGAAAAATAAATCAGGGGAAAAAAAATGAAAGCAAGTAGTTGAGCACTGAGTATAAAAGGTAGAAGATTGGAATAGTCATTAAGTTCTGATTAAGTTTAACTTCAAGAAGAAAGTTCTCCCTAAAAACACTTCATATTATGGCTGGATGTTGAATAACAAGAGAAGCATCGTATTTACCGGATTTTGAAGTAGATGTATTTGATATAATCTGCACTGTTGGTGAGGTAAGTTATATGACATCTTAACAGTGTTGAACTCCTTGATTATAGCTAGTTTCAGAAGGGCCAAGGAGACAAAAATGAAGAAGTGGGAAAGCTACTTTGTGGCGCTGAACATTAAAGAAAGTATAGCTTGATTTCTTGATCACCCAGAAACAGACATACATAACATATATACAGTGAGACCAAGATACTTTAAATCTAGTAGGATATTTTCATGTGTGGTCACCAAGTCCTAGCTGGCAGAGATGCTAAGAAGATTCTGAAGAAGCTTCTGTGTAAGAGAAGCTTCATTGCTGCAAGGAAAGTACACAGATGTAACGTACCAGGAGACTGAAGCTCTTTGTGAGCCTATTACAAAAGAGTAGGTTAAGGAGATACTTGCACTACTTTTCTATACCAGGAGAGCTGTCAGCCATGAAATAGGGGTGCTAAGGCCCAGACCTACATCATAATGCTGACCTAAGCTTCTACACAGCCTCTTCCCACAGCCTGCCATGTCACTGCTGCCCCATGGCACAACCAGCACCTCAGCCCCAGTGCTTCACCACGCAGCCTGGTGTCATAAAGCCATGGTTGCTCACGGACCTGGGCCCCACACTCAGAGCAGCTGACACACAAGAATACACTTAATTTGGGGCAGACAGCTGGGACAGAGTACACACCTGGGCAGCACAGCTAGGCCTTGTGAGCGTTGTCCGCCACAGTTCTTGGGTTGTGGGCCTACACAGAGAGAGCTCCGTATCCAAGGACAGACCAAGGACAGTCCAAGGACATTTCAGCCATATGCTAGCTTAAACATTTCATACTCCTTTTGTTGAGGCTGAGCCATCCTGCAGAAAGAAACCACACTGCAAAATATTCACCTAACAGCAGAAGCAAACATAACCAAGAACGAGCAGGATTCTGCAAGTCAGCAAAGGCTCAGGCCTGTTCTCCCAGGGCTAGTTTTGTGTTTTCCCCAACTGTCCTTCACTGTGAACATGCACATGAAATTAGAGTTGGAATTCTTGTTCTGATTTTCTGGTAAAAGAAGTGATGACTTTTTTAAAAAGCAAAACAAACCAAAATGTGGATTTGCATATCAAAGATGATCTGACATTAAGGAAAAAAATATGGTAATTAATCTCTCTCTCAATGAATGAGAAAAGTAGAGTTTTTAGAAGAAGGTCAGCAGTATGCTATTTATATGTGCAAGCTTATAAAGCAAGAGAATGGCACAAACACCCAACACTGGTGAGTAATAAGGACAATTGGAAAAAAAAAAAAAAAGTATTTTCAGAAGTCCTCCCAGATCTCTTGCAGGTGTCTGATGCTCCAAAGAACAACAAAAATCAGGATGCTTCAAAGAGGAAGATGTTTCCAAACCTCAGGAAAAAAGTGCTTTTTTAGCAGTCTTTTAAGCTCAGGCATCTGGTTGTATTGACGTCAAAGAAGGAAGAGAAAAATTTAAATAAAAAAAGTCACACACTCCCTATCTTTTCCTACAAAATGAGCTCTGCCCAAAGGCTGTCAGTGACAAACTGAGATACCACTTCAAGGAGAATCTTCCAAGTACCTGAATCATCACTGCAGTGTAAGTTCATCTGAACTTGGTTACTTCACAGTCTCCTGGAGGAGCAAAGCAGCACATCAGATGCCTCACTCTGGACCTTTTTGACTGATGAAGAAAGGTTTCAGCTATAATGTTAAACTGTTCTTTCAAGCATTCAAGACAGCCTTATAGGAAACAAACAGGAATTTGTAGCAGTGATTTATTAGGAAAAAACACACTTTAACAAGTCCAAACTTACACTGACCTACAAGTTCATGTAGAAGCACCTTGATCAAGTACCCACAATGAAGAACTGCACTTTGACATAGTTGTATTGGCTAGAGTTGTACAAAGACCCTGAGGACTGATTGCATTCTGTTCTCTAAGCAACAAGAGCAAACAAATAAAATATGCTACTTGTAAAGTATTGCCATTTTCCAGAAAAAAAATACATTTCTATAGTTCCTCTCTAATGCCGCTGCTGCTTCTACACTTCAATATTTTCCTTACAGCCATTAATTAGCACACCAAAGTGTAGCAAAATTGACAGGTAAATTATCCTTTAAGAGCATTAAAAACCATTTTCCAGATAAATAATTATATTAAAATATGTTAAAGCAATGATTTTACTGTACTAGGTCATGAAAAATATTTCTAAAAATCTACGCTGGCAATTTGCATTCCACCTTAAGTTGTTTATAATTTCTTTCACATAATATACCTTTTAGTGAAATAGCCTCTTTGCCTCCCTCCCCATACGCTGCCCTTTTCACTTCAGCAGTACCAAAAGCATCAGCTGCTGCCTGTACCTGACAGGAATAGCTGTCCTTTATCAGGTTCTCTCCTGTGATTATTCACTCCTCCCTCCCCCTCATCTGGCACCCAAGGCAAGCCTGCTTTGGGATGCCAAGATCCTTCTTTACAGAGTTGGGCTTTAAACCCATGCAAACACTTATTCAGATCTGTGGTAAAAGCGTACACATACAGCACGCATCTATTTCATTTTGCCTTGAATGCCAAGATAAAAATAATAAAAGCATATATTGGGAAGTTGTTAGACTTCCCAAATTAACAGTCACAATATTCCTACAAAGTGATAATGAAAGTGGAACAGATTTTCTTTAAAACCTATAAAGCATGATAATTTAGCCTGCATACAGCTCTTTTCCACTCTTGAACTTTTAGGTACACAGTACAGCATGTGTGAAAGCTAGTCTGATTATTTCTACATTGCATTATACCTTAAAAACAGGAAATATGACCAAGCTCTGCCAGGATCTAAACCAAGCATGCCAGTTAGAGGTACTGAATAAAGTTATTGTTAAATTGAGGGAGCAATTTCAAGTGCCTTAGCTTTCAGCTTCCCAATTTAAAACTACAGTTTCAAAAAAGAAATAGAAAAATAAGCTAGCTCCCACACACCACCGACCCTTAAGTTCCTGCAAAACAGTGCAGACAAAAGTCCTCACATGTCTGAGAACTAAAGGAACATCACTAACACACAGCTCTGTTACCCATTATAGCTGGAGCTGCTATGTCAAAGACACATAAAAGTGCAGTAAATCGACAGCTGTCCATTGAAACACACTCGTGCACCATTCTGGACAATTGGATGTGTCACAAACACACCCTTGCCAAACATCTCTCTAGGGAACCCCATTAAATGCACATCTGTCCAGGCTCTTCCCTTTCCAGATGTATTTTACAGGAGTGTGCTGTTTAACCTGCCTATTACGAGAGCATCCAAGCAAGCCAGTGGAAACCCTGCAAAGTGAGATGTCTTTTTCATTTTGTTTTCTTTACACCAAGGGGAAAGCAGAGTTTTAATGAAAAAGAGTTGCTAAAATAACAGATAAATACAGGACCCTTGAATAGAAGGAAAAGTGATACTGACAATAAGTGACCACTACATGCACACATACCTAGCTGGGCCAGAAGATGTTACCACAAAAATAAATAAATAAATAAATTTAAGACTCTCAACATCCTCTCTCAAAATTGTTCCACAGAACAATGTTTAGAAAGAGAAAAAAAAGACTAACTGAACAGTTACAAGACAGAACTACTGCAGCAGTGACTACAGGCTACTGCTGCTGTATCTTCCAATATATTTAAAAAAAAAAAAAAAAAACTCAAACTCAGTTCTTCACCTTACAGATTTTATTTGCATAGGAGGAATATTTCCCTATAGCTTAGCTTACTGCCTGGCAATCTACAGGGTTGAGCAGCATTGCAACTTACATGCTGGGTGAAAAATCTTTCATCAGGGCTCTCCATGAGCACTACACAAGATATTTAGGTGCCTCACCCAAAGGGTCTGAGCAGACTCCACCTATTTAGATGCAGGCTTTATAATCAATATGCTTTGTCACAACACCTATGTCCCCTCTCTAGATTTAACTCGACATTTACACCTACCTTCCTTGTGGAAGAATGCAGTACACACACAAATTAATTTTTTCTACTGTTCTCAGATTGCTTTTTGTGATCCAATACACACAGCTGCTTTGCTTCTCTGTTGTGTTGTGAATAAATCAGAGTAACTAAGAAAAACCTCTCTTATGGCTAGTTCATGCACCAGACAACTGACCAAAAACTGGTCCCTTCTCCCCTCTTTCAAAACTTCTTCCAGACAACTGCAGCTACAAATGACATCCAGCTCCACAACACCACTCTATGCATTGGAATCCACGTGCAAATATAGAGCAATCAGTAGAAGCACTCATTTGGTATAGCAGTAATTGAAGAACAAGGGGTGAACAGTTTGCCATGCAGAACTACCCACAAGTATTTCCAGTATAACCAAACAGCTAACACTAAACTGTATGCAGGTTTAGGTTTAATTGGCATTATGCTTTTGTCTTTCAGGGACTACAGTTATCTCAGATAAGATTATGGCTCTGGAACATTAGTAAGCAAGACACTGTCAGAAAACATGTAGTTTTCAGCAAGTATTTATTCTACCCATTCAAACCTTCCATCAGAGGATGTAATTTCAGTCTACTTCAGACAGTAATCCAAATTTGAAAATACTCATTTCATAAATTGCCCAATGGCCTGCTCCATTCCATCTACAGTCTTAGAGAATATTAAAAGTATTCAGAATATTGGTAACGCACATGCAGTTACCTGACTTGAAAGTACTTGAGCTATGCTGTTGTAGAACTACAAAGGGACTTTGAATTCTATCTGTAAAGAAGAGTTCTTTGATACCACCCTAACAAACTTTCTGGAAGACAGGAGGGCCCATACAGTTACTATTTCTTTTTCTTCCAGCATTCTTTATTTATGGTGTATTAGTACCATAACTTGGAGACAAACATGGACCACTTGCACACTGAAAAAATTAGATCATTTGCATTTGTTTCTTAGATCACTTTCATATTCAGAGATCAACAAAATAAAGCTAGTTTCAAAAAAAAAAAAAGTTAGCAATACAGTTACAGCTTGTCTTCTCCACCTGCACACATTGGGGTGGAAAATAAGAAAAATCCTGATCTCAGGTCCCAAAAACCCAAGCAGGCCCAGAATTCATTCATGCTCAGGTGTAGTTTAGGAAGAGAGAAGAGTTGAGATATATTTAAGCCTTTTCCTAAGAAAAGGAAACTCTGCCTCATTTGAAAAGTAAACAAATAGCAAAGTCTCTTTGATGAGGGAATAACATGTTGCAAGACTCTAAGGACCAACATAAAAACACATAGCTTCACAACTACCAATCCAATCCAAAGTGCAATTCCACATCCCATAAACTGAGCTTTTCAGGAAGAACGTAGTACTGCATGTGACCTTCTGCTATACCAGAAAGAGTTAAAATTCTAGAGCTGAAGGCTCTTCATCTCTGTCTGACCTGATAGCTGCCTGCCTTCTCAATAGCTACACCAAGTACTCTCACAGTGACAAAACAAGTCCAAGAAAAGGCATTTCTGTGGAAGCAAATAAAAAGAAACAGCAGTATTGCCAAACTAAGTTTTATCAAGCATTGATATTTATTAATTGTCACCTTATTTCTAGTAAGGCTAGAAGTGTTTTGTATTTTCTATGAGCACAGTTCTTTATGTGTGCCCAGCATCAGGCTGAACTCCAGCCACAGGCCACTCACTCTCATGAACTTGTAGGGCAAGGTCTTTTTAAACAACTCTGTCTGAGCAACTCCCCAGCCTTTAGTCATGAAGTTAGTCCTCTTGTGTCAAGTATGTATGCAAAAACATTGAAAACTGGAGGTTTATTTCTTTTCTCTATAATCAATAAGAGCTTTTCTTCTTTAGTCTCCTCTTTTTATTGAGGCCATTGTGTACAGAAGTGCTTGGTGCAGTATTTAGTATAAGCTGAAGAGCTGTATGGAAAGTCCAAACAATTGCCATAAATAATTAAGAAATTAAGTCAGCTCCCCCCCCCCCAGTCATGTTACTTGGGACTGTGAGAAGAAAAAAAATGAAAGAAAAGAAAAACACATCAGCATCAAATAAAACCTACTAAAAGGGCTTTTCCCTGTGATTTGTTTAATGTGAGTTTTGTTTTGGATTCTAAAAAAAAAAGTTCAATCTTTGAAAGTAACTCAAAATTTCATTAAGTTCCAAGACAGTTTTTAAACACAATTTTAACACCTTCATGATGCTTGTAGTCAGCTTACTGTGGAGATGTTAATTTTTAAGTCAAAGAACACTTTACATGCAGCAAAACAATCACTTCAGACCCCTGAGTGTCCTAGTCCTTACCATGCAGGAGTGCTTTGTGCCCAGTTCTGGGCCTCTTTCATTCCCATAGTCCATCTTGCAACAGCTCAAACAGCCACTTATGAGGCAGCTGATTATTGCCCAAGTAGTTCGTTTATTCAGGCGAATAAAGCTTGAGAGTACTTCATGCAGAAGCATTCAGCAGCCATCCCATAACATACCAGGGTCCTTACTGACAAGCTCTGGTAAATTCAACTCCAAAAGTTTAGCATTGACAAACCTCAGCTCCCACACCCTCCCCGTTGTTCATCTACCACAGAAGAGAACAACTGAAAAGCTTCACTTCAGGCTCCAGCTTCCTCGCATGAGCCAGACTAATTGATAGTTTAAAATAATCCTCCAGACATTGTAATGAAGCAGATACATTACAACTTCTCTTCATTATGCTCTGGAGAACAGATCAACAAAAGGAATCAAGTGGAAGGCTAATGTTAGCCTCTCCAGCAAGAATCTTCAGGGCTCACCAGTTAGCAGCCATAGTCAGAAGTATTGCTCGCAGCCAAAAGGAGAAAGAATTGTTCTGATTAACATGGAATTCTAGTTGACAACTTTTATTTTGTTTTAATAATAACAAAAACAAGCATACATGAGAGGAGAGTTCTGCATGCAAAGACACAAGCCCCATCTCCAAAGACCTGAGCATAGCCGGTCCCCAAAAGCCATTTATAAAGGAGACAGAGAAACAGCTGTGGTAGGACGCTTCTCAATCTGCTAAAAAACATTTCCCTTCTCTTGATGTCATTCTCAGTTTAAGTATAGAATACTTTCACTACCCTTCCCATAGCATGGTGAACCAAAATAGGATTTATGTGACTAAATAAAGTGCATGGAGTTTTACTGATATCAACATGCTATCCAGCTCAGAAGAACTCAGTCAGTTCCCCGCTTGATCCAAGTACTTTACGCAACCAAACTCCAGTTCAGCTGCATACTGCTTCTTGTCCAAAGGATTTAAGACACCTGGTCTTGAATTAGACCCAGGGAAATCTGCCTAATAAACAGGGCATCCTCATAGGTTGTACTTGCATCAGAGCATCTTTGCACCATGTTTAAGTCCCACTTAAGTCTGTGTAACACAGACTTTGCCACTAGACATACATACAGCCTAGCCATGCTAGTGGACGGGCCCGATGAATTCAGCAGCAGTATGGTGTTACAGTGATGTATTGCCTCTACTCTGATCCCACTCATGTAGCATTTTATGTCACCTTTAGCATAGATTAAATGGCTTGAGGCTTCCTCTTGCTCTTCACTGAGTTCCTCTGTTCTTCAGCTAAGTAAAGGAAGAAGTAAATTGGGAAAGACAATCAGAGAACTCACTCATGCTGCTCCACCATTCTGCAAGTAGGTTTTGAAGGTGACAAGTAATATCCGCAAGGGGGAATGAGAGGGGAAGAAATGACTACTCAATTCTACTCATGAAACTTGACCCACTACTGGAGTTTATCATCAGTTTCAATGAACTGGAAACAAACCCTTTGAAATCCTACCACAAATTGTTTCTGCCTGCTCGTGAAACAATAGAAACCAGTTAAGTCAGATAGAAAAATACCATAAAGGCTTTTCCTGTTGTCTTATAGGAAGGTATTGGAGATGCAGAAAAAGTTAACAGCATCTTAACAGAAGTCATTTCCAGCTTCTTCATTGATTGCTTGTAGTTTCCAAAAACCTAGGAGTTAACCTTTCAGAAATCTTGCCACTGATTGTGGAAGACTGAGAAGCAGAACTTAGAGGGACTGCATCTGACCTTGACTTTACTCCTTGCAATGCAGAATTTCATTTCATCTCTGCAGATGGTCTTGATTAATTCTGTTAGAATCAACCACCAGATTACTATTTCTAAATCACGTCTGCTATGGTGAAGAGGTACACACCAGCTAAGACGTGGTATCATACTGCTAAATGCATTGGCTGCCTTTCCCATTTGACACCCCCACTTGAAATGCAAAGCAAGCTTCAAATGGCAGAATCACATCTCTATAGAGATCTCCTCTCACATCTACAGATCCAGCAAGGGAGGCTGACAAAGTTATTTATGCCCTTGCTCTTCCATGGAGCTTTTTCCAGTCATCACAGCTGTGCACATCAGGACTTGGCAGGTTTCTACCTGAAGACACCGTACGTAGGCATGAAACAGCCATCAGATTTTGAAGTACAAAGTCTCTCTTATCAAGACCCTATGCAAGGGAGAATTTTAAATTAAGCTTCACTTATGCAAATTGCTTACATCTTTCATAGATAGAATCAGACAATAAGCAAACACAGTCAGATACAGTAGCATTGAGTGAAGTACTTCACTTCAAGGGGGGAAGTTGATTCAGGAGCCAGATAACACCTCAGTGAAGCAACTGCTGTCACAGTGGAGCTGGCAATCCCTTCTGTAGCACTTCTCTCTTGGTGTGCACAAAAATGTTCCCGTTAAGCTTATCCTTAGAACTATAAATTAAAACATCTCAGGAGTCTTATTTTCCAAGTGGCATAATAAACAATATTTCTTTGTTAGAAGTCACTTTAATGTAAATTCCAGCCACTATTTTGACAATTGAACGACAACTCAAGAGTTAAACTTATTAATAGATCTGATGGCCTTTATTCAAAAAATAGTTGTTTTCATGAAACTTGGTTTGAGTAAAATTGAGTAAAATTATTACTTGCTCCTACAAAGTCCAAGATAATTAATGTAATTTCCGCCAGATGTAATAGGAACAGTTTCAATTACCCTACTTTTCAATTATTCTCCATAATATCCTTTATTTTAGAAAGACTAGAGTGTCTTTATTAATAAAGTGTTAAACTGATAATGATGACTGGGTAAGTCAGGGGAAAGAGGGGAAGAACTGTCTACACAAGAAAAATTGTATCATATATTATTTATCCTAGTTCGCTCAAACTCCAAAGAAAAGGAAAAGACAGAATAAGTGACTTAATGTGAAGGTCTGAATTGGACACACAGATGAGTTGTAAGGATTAGGGTCAAAGGATAGATAAAGGACATAAATCTGCTCAACGTTCATTAAGATGCAGATGTTTTATTTAAAGACACTCCTAATTCAGACCAACTTCAAAAAATCATCTGTGAGACCAGTACTGCCAAATTTCTGCTAAAGCGAGCTCCCTCTGAATCGCTGCACGGAAGGTCGTGGCACAAGAAATGTAATTACAGAAAGCTCCTTTTTGATGAGGTGCTCAGATCCCATTGAGGTGCTATTAATTGAGAGGTGGGATGGAAAACTGTGCACACTGTATCAATCCTTTACAGTTCAAATTACTATTTACCTAAACAACTTCCTCACCTGACATACTGCCAGATTTACCACTTATTCACATCCACGCATCTGCATTGTGCCTGCATTAGCAATGTCACACTCTGTTCTGTGTGCAAGGAGCTCTCTGAACAAAGCTAACACAAAGA
The DNA here is from genome assembly GCF_011077185.1 of Oxyura jamaicensis. NCBI lineage: Eukaryota > Metazoa > Chordata > Aves > Anseriformes > Anatidae > Oxyura > Oxyura jamaicensis. The sequence continues at coordinate 59,072,226 of NC_048896.1, forward strand.
ACTCAAACACACATTCTGGCAGTGTCCCACATATTTTAGTGAAGGCCTTTCCAACCATTAAGTGCTAGAAGGTGGTAGGGCTTTTTAATCTTAAAAATAAAAATAAGAGGTGTTTATGCTTCCAGTTCTGCTATTTAAAGTGTTCTCCAGGGCTCTAGGAGCTACGAAGTACACATTTCTTTATTCTGTAAAAACTTTCATGTTGTGAATGTTTTCGCATTCACAAAAATACAGGGCTTTAATATGTAAAGATCACTATGCATTGTTATTTTTTCTTCCTTTAATTTCATCAAATCTTCCTTTTCAATATTTTAGAATGCACCCTGTTTAGCCTGCTTGCCATTCTAGAAAAAAAAAAATCACCTTAAAAACACTAAGTACCTTTTTGTGCTAGACTTGATATTTACAAAGATGTCAAGACAATTTTATGGACTGGACATAGTTGTTTGAGTGATACTACTTTATACTATGCTATCAAATAAATACTGATAATACAGTAGACACGTAAAGCATAAACACCATTAAAGGGCAAGAACTGGGCTATAACTGCACGTTATGTTTAAACAAGTAACACAGTTATGAAGATAATATATTATCTGTGGTACCTTGAAAACATACTATAGATTTGAATGTCTCCTCATGTTTCCATTATAAATCCTGTTCTGTAGCAATTAAAGACTTATCAAAGTTGATTTCCATCAGCGTGAAGCCCAGCATTAGAATTCTCCACTTAGATGCCTGTCCTCTTTTCTAATTTTGAAAAACATTTGATGTAAATCATTCCAGACCTTTTCATTATTAGATGAGCTCACCACCTTATTGCTTTTCTAACCAAGCACAAAAGCCTAATAAAGAGCTGATATAATCAGTTGATTCATGCCATATTAAGTTTTTTTTGTTTTTTTGTTTTTTTTTTTTTAAGTTTGATTTTTATGTAAGAGGTATCTACAAGACCTCCATTTCCAAAACCTCTTTAAAATGGCCTCCCAAGAACTATACTCCAAGCTAATGGCACTGTGTATGTAGGACCAAAAGGGACACAACAGACACACAAAGCATAAATAAAGCTGTAAGCAGGTCTAGCATGGCACTTCTTACTCAGACAAAACTGCCTTTACTTGACTTGCAGTCTAGGCAGCTGCAAAGTAGTCTACAATCACTATGTTAACACCAGCTATGTAACAGCCAGCTTCTCTTACAGGGAGCCACAGTTTTTGTTTGTTTGTTTATTTTTTAAGGTAAGGTCCATAACAGGACTCGGTTACAGCTTTGAGGTGAATCCTCATCCTACTTTGGGTGCACAGGTGTCCCTACACTGACATGGGAAAACATTGTCCAGAGGCATCCTTTCCACACTCCAGAAGAACAGATCCACGAGTTAAAGCCCTCCTCAGAGTTACTCCAAAATCTTCCTTGCCAAGATCTGAAGCAGATCTTACAACAGCATCCTTGAGACCACCAGGTAAAGTAACTGCAACATTTCAGGATTAGCATCTTCAAACGTGCATGTTTACCACACTTCATTTTGCACAGTGGAGTGGGCATTGGGTTCTCTTCAGACGAAGCTAAAAATCAGAGCACCCCTTGTACACTAGTCACAAGCAAAGTCCATGGAATTGGATTAAAATTAATCAAAAAATTAAAAAAAAATGTTGATATGCTTTGAGTATGTACATGAAACACTCAGCTACTCCCGGCTCTCAGTGCATATCCACTCCTGCTGGTTCACACTACTTTGTAAGGTCAGCAAAGCCAGGGACATGATCCTTGAAGCAGAACACAGTGGAAGATCTCGTGCTGTGATGGAGCTGAATTCCACTACTCCAGGTTCCACCATGGCCATCCCATAAATCCGGAAGGTGTAAGACATGATGTAGGACATGATTAACAACTTGCATTAGTCACAGTAATGAAAGAATGCCTTTTACCATTGGTAACAGCAAATATGTTCCTTATTGCCAATATAATAACCAGACCTGTAACTTTAAGTAAAACCCAGCACAGCAACAGCAATGGTATATACCGCCAGCAGCAGCAGAAGTCCATGGCTTCCAGACACTTCCAGAGAAAATGAATGGATCCTGTTCTCATGGGGACAGCCTTTGTAGTAAAAAGGCTATTTTAAAAACATTTTACAAGTAAGAAAAAGCACAGGCATAAGATGGGGAGAGCACTCCAGGAAAGCAAACTAATTATTTGTCCTTTTACCTTCTGACCTTTGGAGGGCTGCAAGAGAAAGCCCTTCCCTGCATACAAGCTTTCACTCATTTGCTGGAAGCAATGGTTCTCATTTAAATCCAGCCAAAGCTTTACTAAATTGCTCTGTATTTTCAAGATACACACAGGAAGAGATTATGCCAACCTGCAACAGCCAGCAACCAGACATATGGTATCGCAACACAGTCCCTCACAGCCGTGCAGTCCCAGTTTTAAATGCCAATTTAAGGGCTGGATTGGAATTCCTGATCCAGTTACTCTGAGAACATTTTAAAACAAGCTGATGAAATAAATATATAACAAAAACGACCAGGACAGTCACTCGAAGGTTCAGCCAAATGGTCCCATGGGAATCTGCCTAAAAGAAGCTCAATAACTATGGCCTATAACCTAGCACTTATATCAGCACATATGCAGAAGGAGTAGTGTATGCTTGCCACTTAAAAACCTTTAAGAATCGCTTCATGAGATCAGTAAGTTTCAATCCATCACTTGTGTGCAAAGCAAAAAGACCCACGAACAAATGAAAATTAGAAGACAAGTGAACGCAAACCAGGAGAAGAGTGATTTGTTTAGGATAAAAAGTCATTTCTCACAACTCTATCTGAAGCTCTTTGGAGGGGACAGGGAACACACAGATAATTCTGTCAATAAAGTATACTCATGGTTCCTAACAGATTTTGTCACAAATCCTCATTAAAGGCTCTTAAAGAAAATGAGCTGTAACTAGATGAGAGAAGATCCTACCCTTCATCTTCTATCCTTTGATCACTTAATTCATGAAAAAGGTAAACTGTCCTTTCTAAGCAGTTGCTAAGACAGTTCTTGAACCATGTACTGGGTTCTTCACTGTTCAATGCACTTAAATAATCGAGATGGAGCAGAGGGGAAAAAGATACATGAAGAAGAATAAGAGTAGGATGTGGAATATACAGACGCAAGAGCTGAGGACTACTGTGACAGGTTGTAAATATATTAAGCAAATAAGTAAAAACAAAGGTGAATGGAAAGATGCATATGGAGAAAATAAAGTTCTTTCTCTCACACCTGCACTTAAGGTATGAGAGTTACCACTCAGAAAAGATACTAGATTTAACTCATTATTCAGAAACAGATAAAGAGAAGGTTTGAAATTATTAGCTGTGAGACCAGAACAGCAAACCAGAAAGCATTATGATCTCTCTCCAAAAGAGCACATGCCCATTTATGAATTCACACCGCATGCAGTGCTTAATCCCATTTCAAAAAGGAGGTATAAGAACGGGAAAAGATACAGAATATTGCAAGGACAATCAAAGGTATGGGAAAAATCTTCTTTATAAAGGGATTAAGTAGATTAGTTTGCCATTTGAAGACAAAACTAAGGGAGAGGAATAGTGGTAATCTACAAAATTATGCATAACAAAGAAGCTCTGCATAAGGAGCGTACGCTCTTCTATGGCAGAGGAAGTGAACTAGGTAAATCTCAGTAGAGTCATCAGGGAAGAAGTTTAAAATGAAATTAAAAGTAATTCTGCTAATTATGCAAGCTTTCATTAAAATTTTGGAACTGTAAATCTGGGATGAGGCCAATTTTCAGGGAGTCAGTCCCATGTGTAACCCTTAAAACACGACTGCCCAGATACAGCTTCCAGATGGCTAAATGCTGGTGACACATAGCAGTGTGAAGCCCAGGTGATGCATACTTTGTACTCCTTACAACTCCCCAGTGAATGTTGCAAGCCCTCAGGCAGCAGGGTAGAAAGATCCTTACTTGGACCTGGTACAGGACCAGTTAGATCCAATGGAAAGACAATCATGTCTTTCTCAGTCAGCCTCGATAATAACTGACTGGAGCGAAGAGCCCTCAATCCTTTCTTCATCTCCATTATTCATGCACTATGCACTGTATCTCTAGTTCTGCAAGGAGTCAGTATGTACACAAGCACACAGTCTGTAAAACTATCATTTTTATTTATTTTACATACCTGTCAAGTAATGTTTGTTTGGGGTGGTTTTTTTTGGTTTGTTGTTTTTTTTCCTCACTCCAGGGAAACACCTTAATTTGGCTAATTCTTATGTAACACACAGAGTCCCAGTATACATCATGTTCCAAGGAGGATGGTAGAATTATTTTTCCACTCAGCTTGAATCTTTCCAGAAGCTTTAACTAAAATTAATTTCAGCATAAGACTTATGTGATCACTGCAAATGTTAAGTTAAACTCCCAGAAAAAAAAAAAAAATATATATATATATATATATATATATATATATATATGTTAAAAGTGGTCATTGGCAAATATTTCATTATTTGCACTTACAGAGCAGGCATTTATTTTCTATAAAGTCCATGTGCTCAGACATATTGACAGTCCTCCAGGTCCAGTTTCCCTTCCTGCTACCCTCATTAGAGGCAGGGAGAACAGGAGGCAGCTTTGTTTTTTTCCCAGCTAAGGCCCCTTTTCCTTTGTTACGAAATAGTTCTCCGCCAGAGAGTGAATTAAGCTTCCACTGAAACCACCAAGACAAATACCTTCATACCTAGCCATATATTTGTGTTTTTGCACATGCACTTCCTGCATGATGCAAAAATTCATTTAACTTTGATCCTAACTACATCAGCTAAATAAGGGTAGCTTGAAAAGAAAAACCTTACAGATGGGCAGAATACACTCTATTTCTTAACATACTAACTTAAGTGCTGAAATTAGTCCAACAGCTGCCTAAAGAAGCCTTCCAATTTTACCCAAATGTTTAACTACAGGATACAAAAAAGTCAAGAAAGAAAAAGAACACAGTAAATTACCTGTCAGGCAATTAGCAATTGCTGGACAGGTTTCCTAGTAAAGGACTAGCCAGGGCCTTCCTTAATGTGGTTATAAAATAAAATGTGCCAGGTCCACAAAGGGGTAGCTGATCAGGAACAGGCAGTTGAGCTCCTATTAATCTGTAGATACCTGCAATGCAATTACTGCAGTGGCTTTTTTTGTTCCTCGTGTTTGTTTGCTTGGTGTTTATTATGTAGTTCTTGAGTGCAATAGTTTGTCTTCCTTCCCACTGACAGCTATTTTTAAAAATGAAGTCTACTTGGTGTAAGTTTGCATAATGTATTGATTTGAGAGGTACTGCATCAATTTGTTAAAAATACTGTGAAGTATTTTCATATACTAACAGGAAGATATTGAAAAGATTAAAGATCAGTGACCAACTGTTTCATACAAAAGGATTCCCCCTCCAAAATTATTTTGACAAAGAATAATTAAAAAAAGAGTTTTGTTCCCCACTACTCATGTTACACTGAACAACTTTTACGTCTCCTTAGGAAAGCAGAACTGAGAGAAGCATACCTTTCTGCCCAGGAAGAAGATTATATATGAAGACCAAGCTGTAGCTTGACCTTTATCTTTATAAGTGATAACTCTCAAAAGTGACCAAAAGGTTAACCAAACTCTAAAAAGGTCATCTGTCTTTAAACTGACTATATAGATCCTTTTCTGATGTTCAATAATACACAGCTACTGTTCATTAAATATCATCCGTCCATTCTGTACTTCCAGTTTTCAGCAGCAGGTGCATTTTTGTTCTGTCACGCTAAATAAATTGCAACTTCTTTCAATCCAGCACATCTTCTGCAATAGGAAGTATTTTAGAACTATGTAAGTGCATTCCTAATGGTTCTGCTTCTATATTACTTATCCTGCAACATTAGGTATTTACACTAGTTCAACTTGTGCTTTCCTCTTTGTCCCAGTATGAGGCTTTCATACTCTTAAGCTATAGTAATCATCTATTTCTCTCTTCAGAAGCGATGCAGTTCAAATCATATTCTGCTAAAACACACTTCAAAACTATGTAATTTGAAATTATATCAGAAACAAAACGCTGACCTCCAAATGCAAGCTACCACAGCGATAGCATGAGGGATCAGGTTCTTCAGATGCCTCAAGAGTTAAGAGCAAACTGTGAATGAATACAAGGCATCAGGATTTATTCCTCCCCCCAGCACAATTGCACATAAGCAATGCTAATACGTTCTGAAATTATGTAATTGAGACAGTGTACGCTTTACTCTTAGGTCTCTTATTTCTTGACTTTTAACTATTTTGTGAGCCCTGCTAGTTACAGTTCATATCCCCACTGCAGGGAATGAAGCCCACCCCCTTCCCCCCCCCCCCCTTTTTCAAGGGCAACATTCTGAAGGTTTAGTTCCTTCCACTAAGCATCAATCACGATTAAGATGATTAAGTAGACAAGTGTTATCTTCTCATTTTTCATCAAATACGTAACAAAATGCGTGGGAAAAAAAAGAGACTTTATCAAGCACTCATCTCATTAGCTTTCATGTTTTCTGTAGATATCCATTGGAGTCAGTCCGGAACACTCACTGTGAGGAACTTCACTTTCCCACTTGTTTTATAAAATTTATCTTCCAAAACTAAGAGTTTTGAAAGATTAACTAGCACAGAAAGCATGCTATTAAAAAAAAAAAAAATCCTGTCCAAACTGCCACCATCAAGCTGAACAGAAACTATGCATCAGGTCACTGAAAAAACGTGCTGGATAAGCTTTTTCACCCCTACTTGTTCTGGGATTATGACAAAGGACACGAGGGATCCACAGTCAGGCACTATTTGTCTGCTTAACCTATAGTGATGCAGGGGTAAATGTGATGCACTTCCCCATCCAGACTAACAATTTTTCTTCCAGCTCTTCCCCTATCCATAAGGAAATTGTTGTTTAATTATCATATTTATTGCAGAGCTCAGAAGCAATTCACAGATTCAGAAAATAATTTTGGTTGGAAAAGACCTCTAAGATCACCTAGTCATTCATTCTAATTCTTCACTGTCATGCCCAAATTTGCATATGAAAAGTCATTTCACATCCATCTCTTCACAAAAAGAAGAAAACAGCAACCTTCATCCAACCACCAGTTTGAGTGCTACAGGAGCGAGCTAGGAGAAGGCAGGTGCTCAAGGAGTGACATCCCTCAAACCACCACAGGCAGACGTATGCGAGACTCAAGAAGGCAGGGTATGATTTAATCCTCAGCAGTCATAAAGCACAAAACAGGGCTGCTTGTCCTGGATTTTGACAAAACAGATCCATGTAACTCTATCCTTCCCAGACACAAAGCGTGTAATAGCTCCATGATTTTTCAGAGACTCAGGGTTCTTCACGAAGAGGAGTAGACCTAATCCAGATGGCTGTAGTCTCTCATGTTCTCAGAGCTGTAGATATTTTAGCAATCTTTTAATTTATTATGCAGCATTTTATTCTTGTTTCTTCAAGGAACACTTACAAGTGAAACCTCATAAAGTACGTTTCTCTCACTTGCATGTAAATGCACATAGACTCCTTCACAGGGTCTTAGTCCAGGATCTGCATCACTGAATACCATGGCTCACCTACCACGATGCCTAAATCAACACACTTCCCAATCTGCTGAAGGGAGAGACAAAGCAAGTTGTGGACATTTGACAACCCTGTATGTGTCTGAGCAAATCTGTAGAGGCTATTTTCTTAACCTATACAGTGACACATGCAAATAGGAGAAAAAAAAAAAAAGTGAAAGTGGACGTCTGGTTTGTGGACCAATGGATGCCTTCTGAATCTTGCCTCTCACTACAGAGGCAGCTCCCATGTCAAACCTAATCACTCCTTACAAGTCAAACAAAAATGAAGCATGTTTTGCAGTGTTCTTCCAAAAGCAAAAGAGGATAAAAGAGATGAAGAGGACTTAATGGGAGGGAGGGGAGTCAAGACCTCAGATTTAGATATAAGGTTATTGTTGTTAAAGAACAGTGAGAAAGGATCGGAATGGATGGGGGCACAATTTGTGAGTTTGCATATCTATTTTTTCTACGTAAGTCAGTCTAATAATAGTAAAATTATGAGGGTATTACTTCAGTCCTCAAAATCCAAGCTCTTCTGATTTATACTATAGTGTCTGCAAGAAACAGAAAGGTCAAGGGATGAACAGCACAGCACGTGCTACTGGCCAGCATCCTAAACTTTAGGAATGCTTGAGACATTGGGACAAGGTCTGAAAGTTGCTCAGTGACTTGTTATGAAATTAATTAGAATCATTGAATCATTTTAGCTGCAAAAGGCCTGTAAGATCACTAAGTTCAACTATCAACCTGACCTACTGAGTCCCATCATTAAACCACATCCCCTAGTGCCATGCCCACACATCTCACATACATCCAAGGATGGGGACTCTACCACTTCCCAGGGCTGCCTGTTCCAATGCTTATTCATGGAAAGGGTGGACAAGTTCTCCAAATATCCAATCTAAACCTCCCTGGAGCAATTTTACACTGTTTCTTTACAGAAGCTTGTCACACGAGAAAAGAGACCAACACCCTCCCCACTGGAACCTCCTTGCAGGTAGTTGGGAGAGAGTAATGAGGTCTCCCCTGAGCCTCCTCTTCTCCACACCAACCACCCCCAGCTCTTCAGCTGTTCCTCATAAGTCTTGTTTTCTAGTCCCTTCACCAGCTCCATTGCTCTTCTGTGCACATGCTCAAGCAACTCAATATCCTTCTTGAGGATATTGTGAGGAGCCCAAAACTGAATATAATATTTGATATGTGGTCTCCCCAGTGCCACATACAAGGGGACAATCACATCCCTAGTCCTGCTGGCCCCACTATTTCTGACATAGGCAGATTACCAACATTCCCCACGACCACTGGTGTTCATACCCACAGATATCACACTGCAAGTGGTCCTTACCAGCTCTCTTAGTTTAGTTTCTTGTAAAAGGACATTTTATTAAGAGTTTTAAGTCTTAGCATCTACCTTCTTGTCTTCATGGTCATTTCTTAAACATGGGTTTTCAAATAAGTAAATTACTGTATAGTGAGATGCAACCTACACAGCCACCAGTATATCATCCACCAAATGAAACTAAAATAAAGCAGTCTCAACAATCTGAAGGGTGGTAAGAGTTGTAATCACTAAATCACTTCTTGAATCTTCCAAAGGCATGTTTGTAATATAAATATTACATTTACAAATATACAAAATATATACATTAGGCAAAAGGAGTATTAGAAGAATTACTTTCTCCCCAGTATGATTAAAGGAGTATTCATAGGAAAAGACTTCCAGACAGTGGTTTTATTGTATGCAACAACAATAACCAGGCACTATAAAAACAGCAGTATGGAATACAATTTAGTTCAAATTGAGTGAGGTTAACTTTGATCAGACAAGTTTAGACACCTTACCCTCTATGAATTAAATAGACTGATTTGGAAGAGACAACTCTGCATGCATTCTTAGCTAAAGAAAAAAGATTTCTATGCATCAGAAGACAACACAAAAACCCTGTATCAAGAACTAAATGGTCAAGCATTTGCATCTTTGAAGTTTAAAAGTTGACATTTCTTACTCAAATAAATTGTCTTCTGCCTCTTCTCCTTCACTCAAATTTATTCTCTATTACTACTTTAAACAAAGGAGTTCAGGTTGAAACAAAGTTCAAAACCATACTGAGACTTCAGCTCAACAAGGCTTGGAAGGCTGACTGACTAATCTTTTTATGCCTCTTCTTCAAAGAGAACGAGCTTACAGTCTCAGACAGTGTTTTATTAGAATGCTCTAAAACATCATTTTGCAAGATGTGCATAAACAGAGAAATCCTAAATCCAGTGGGTGACCAGATTAAGAAAAATCAGGTGATGGAAGATGGATGGAACCCTCCCACTGCTCACATCTCTGAAATACCAGAAGGGGTCCCTCCCAGTCCTGGCTGCCAGTCCAACAGCTTTCAGCACTTCCCCAGGTTGAGCAAACATCAGACAACCTTCTCTTGGGTCTCCGTAAAATCTTCCATCACTCCTGAAGTCTGGCTTGGCCAACAGTTCCCTGCTGAAAGCAGGATCTCTCCTTGCTGCACATCTCACTGGTTCACTACTTCGTTGTGCTCACCAGAATCTTCCTCAGCCTGAGCATGCTAGGAAAGCAGCAATTTCTGCCTCTTTTCCTTTCCACAGGAAGTCAAACATAAAGCCTACCACAGCAGCCAGGATATTGTAACTGTTCCTCTTCCCTGTCCAGCCACAACTTAACATAACATAGGCTCACCTGATCAGCTAAAAAAAAAAACCACAGCACCCTGAACATGTTACCACTGAGTTGTCACAAACTGCTCTTTGAATATTTAGCCTCTCACAGTCTAAAACAGTATCTGAACACCTGATGCCAGTTTGTGATATAATTGCCCAAATCAGAACTTTGTTTTCCAGGTTTCCTACATAATGAATAAAAGTTAAATTATGAAGCCCAAAAGGAGATTCATATACACACTGACACATAAAAATTCTGCAGCGATATATTCAATTAAACATGAACAGAAAACACTACTTACTGAGGGAGGACTTCACATTAGAGGCATCTGCACCTCTCTTATCCCAGCTAGCTCAGGGACTTCCCAACTGCACTGCATTAAGGAGTAGGTATGCATTACCTCCCCTTTTTTGAGTTTAGCCATTTGAAGTACACATCAGACACCAGATAAATTCTCCATGAGGTTACAGGACCAATAAGCTGATGAACATGTCAGTATTCCTAAATACTGATAAACATATCTTCACGTGATAGGGTATACAATGTTATTGCATGCCTACCTGTTGAGAGCAGGGATTCGCTTTCAGAATTAGAATGTATGTCCTGCTGCTTTCTCATTTCCTTGAGGATTTTCATGTAATTTTCTGAAGATGTGGACTAAGGACAACTTTTGTTTTTTAAATAATTTCCTTCACTAAAAGCAAAAGACAATCCCACTGCCTACACCAAGTAATTTTTAAGATAGAAGATCTTATCAGCTAAATCAGACTTCTCATTAAGTTCCCTCTTGCTTCCTACTGCCTGAAATTTGGCCGTTATAGAAAAGAAAATGAATTGTTCATACTGACGTTCTCATCACTTTTTTCCCACTGCTGAAAAGCTTTCAGTTGAGAAACGAACTACCACATAAAAAAAGACAGTGGAACATATGCATGAACTTCAATATACAAATTTGTGTCTGATTTCCCATAAATTAATAGGTCTTGATCTCCAGATCCTGTCAAAAGCTTTAAATATCCAAGTTCTCAGCTACTGCTGCTATTTAAGAACTTCATTAAAACTTTCTCAGCCTTTGCAAAACTTGAACTCTGGAAGCAGTGGCAAGATAACAATCATAGCAAAGGGTATAACTAAGTTCATTAAGTATTTCCACAGCTGAGCCAAATTCACTTCTCACTGCCAGGGTATTTGAATTCGGATATTTAACCTCATGAAGCTGATAACCTAGTGAAGAATTTGAATACGGAGAAAGGGTGAAGGAAAAATAGGATGTCTGAAACAGAACAATGAACTCTACAGTAGGAAAAAGACTTGCTTCAAGTGACATTATCACTTACTGACTTTTACCATACTCCCAGAGTTGGTTTCCTTAGTTAGTCAGCTATAAAGATGCTCTAAACCAGCAGTCTCCAAAGTGGGTTGTGCACACCCCTGGGAGTGGGCAAGACAATCCACCAGGATACAGCAAAAAAAAATATTTTTGAACCATTACTAAATGAATTAAGTAGTGTTTATTGCACCATTATCTTTCTTCTTCCTATTTTATTTTTTATAATGTACATAACACATTAGTATGTAGCAAATGTATTTAGCTTATAAATAGGTATACAAATATTGGAAGTTTGTGCTCTAAACATTTTTAATGATAGGAGTGTGCAATCAAAAAAAGCTTGGTGAGCCGCTGTACATAGCATATCTATCACAGAGTAGCATTCAGAATATTTGTAACGTTTCTAAACCTCTCAAACATCCATAACTACTACAATTCTCTTCAAGCCATACAAAACTAACGGAAAATCCAGTTACTGTTAGACAAATCTAGCTATTATATAACCAAATTCTAATATACATATAGTTTTCTCTTTTTTCCCCTTATAACGCCTGAACACAAATAGCCCATTTTCACATATGGAAGGAAAATAAGGTTTTCAGCTAGCCTATCCATTACAGTTTTCAAACTGGCCAGCTAGATCAAGATAGAGGTTTTTAATTGAGGTAGAATGGAAAAAAAAAAAAGGGTGGGAGGGAGGGGCAAGCACAGGAGGAATATTTTTTGCACACAGCGGCCCCCACCACTTGGCTGGTGCAGAGCAAGGTTCTGAAATGGTTTCATTCTGTGCTTCGTCAAATCTGCTATTGTTTCACTCAAAAAAAAAAAAAAAAAAAGCTTTCATCAGTATATCAGTATACATAAATAATTTCAAGATTCAGAAAGTATTACCTCCAAAGTAGATTTTTTTTTTTTTACTCAGCTCTACTTCATTATTTATAATGCCTCTATTTTCAGAATAATATCAATAAGAAGAGCACAGAGGTTGGTTTCTGTCAATCAACAAAAAAAAAAAAAAAAAAGTACCGAGGTCCAATTCCCAATACAGGCTTGAAGGTAAATGCATCTACAGTAACATTCAGTAACAGCCCTACAGCACTTCAAGCCTACCCCTTATTACAGTACATCATCATCTGAGCTTTTTGCTTGTTTGTTTTGAGTTTTTTGTTTGTTTGACTCTCTCCTAAGGAGAGAGTTTTCCTTGAGGCCTTTGGAGCATATTAGCTAATCTGCACTTATGGCCCCCTGAGAGCCTCACCCCAACACCTTATTTTCAGCACATGAGATCAGCCCAGCTGAAGCAGTTTGCCCTGGCCCAGGCAACATGCGTTAGGCCAGAACAACTATTTTTACTGTCTAACCTATTTTTATTTCAAACAAAGCCACCTCGTGTAAAAGCCAAAGGCTTCAGTGGCAAAGCCAGGTCCCACTCACCTGCAGCAGACACATGGCAGCGGCAGCGTTGTCCCAGACCGAAACTTGCAGCCCATGAGACTCTTCGAGTCTCACAAAGCCCCACACACCAAACAGGGACGCCGTACTCCTTCCTGCCCCTTTCCTCCCCCAGATTTAACACCTCCTCAACGTGCTTTCACCTTTTTGTAAAACAGCCCTAAGAGCTCACCTTCCCCCCGGCAGCCCTGCCCACTCTGCAGCTGCTCCCCGCCGCGTCCGATCGCCGGGCCGGGCCGCCCCTCCGCCTTGCAGCAGCACCGGCTGATGGCCAACACCTGCCTGAGAGGAGTTTTTGCTCCGTTAGAGCAGCCCTGGCTCGATGGCAGCCATTTCCCTCCTTCTACAGCTTTCCCGCAGCCCCACTGCTCCACCTGGCCGCGCTGCTTCCCTGCCCGGGGGCGGGCTGAGGGCTCGGGGTGTCCTGGTGGAAACAGGGAGAGCCCGGGAGGTTCAGGATGAGCCCCACGCTTTGTATTTCTGTACAACTCAACGAATTAATTTTAAAAAGCCTACGAGTGTTGTTTTCAACGATCTGAATGCAAATCCCTCCTACGTGCACATGAATGAAAAAAAAAATCTGTAGACAATGCATTTTAAATAAAAATTGAATATATATGCACATAATTTAGCTGGCTGTATTAAAATATACACATGAGAAAACACTTTACCTATAAAAGAACCTGGTGTATTTCCATTCACAGGAAAAAAAATGCATGACTTTTCAGTAACGGATCGGTAACTACTTTTCCAATGTAATTTTTATTTATTTTAACAGTGGTAAAATAATAGCACCTGGAATAGTTGTGTGTACATTTCCCATTCCTCTTGTCCTGCTGCCTCAGCCCTGGGAATGCCAGGAAGACCACCGCACTGTGTGGAAAACACAGGCCCACACTATCATTTGCAGGATCACTCAAGCTTAGATAAATTAATAAAAATGTCAACACGTGGCTGTGGGCTTTATGGCAGGTGAAGCAGTGATGAAGATGAGCAAAGGCAGGACAGGGGTGTGGAGGAGGTGGTGCAGCCATGGTGGTGTGCTGGCAGCCCCCATGTGGGCCCTCCATGGAGAGCAGCTGGGAGCTGCTCCTGCAGAGCAGGCCAAGCCCCTGGACCCCATACACTTTCCTGCAAACACCATCTCACCCAGCAAGGAGGCAGGGACTGCTTTGTTGGCTTCCCATATCTTCTTCCCCAGGGAAAGCCCATGTCTGAGCCCCAGCTGGTCCTTGGCCCCTTACCACTAGGCTTGTCCAGCCGCAGTGGGGACCGCCTGGCCTCAGGCCCTGGGCCTCATGGGGCTCTCCCTGTTTATACTTTAATTGTATCACAAATATTGTGTTCCTGTTTTTATCTTCAGGAGTCGTGAAGCAGTACTGGACAACAGTGGGGAGGATGACAGCTTCCACGGCGGCCTGTTCCTCCCACTGTGTGTAGCACTGATTCACCTTTTGGTATTAAAAAGAAAAATATAAGCTGATAAGCTATCCCCAGGCAGCACTTTCATGCTACCCAAGACAGCCTCTGTGGCTGCAGAGATCCTTCAATAAGCTGTCAAGAGCTGGCGTTCCTGTGTAAAGAGCTGTTCGTCCCTATATCTCATTTTAGATTGATGTACGTGCCACTTTCATATCCTTCAGCTCAGCGTAACATTTGCCCTTTCATGTTCTCAGTTTAAGCCACTGGGAATTCAAAGCTATTTCAAAGCATAATTATAGCAATCTGCATATAAAAGGCTATATGTCCTACAGAGGATTCCACAGAAAAAAGCAAACTCCTCGAAAGAAGAAAATTAGAAGTAAATCCCACAACTTAGATTCAGTAGTTAATACATTTTTCATCTGATGTGAACAGTCTGTGGATTTGTAAAGCCAACGGAAAATTGTCTAAGCCACTGTACTGAATCAGTCTTCACCTATGAAATAATGTAGCTGTTACAAGGGGCCCACAGCTTCAAAGCTTGCTCTCTCCTCCTGTGCTATCCTGCGCCTTATTGACCTAAAGGCATGCTGCAAGGCCTGCTTGTTTAAATGAGCTTTGAAGGGCTGGAGAGCTTCCCCACCTTCCTCCCTGTGGGCTGCTGCCAGCTCTTGAGGAAGGAGCTGTCTGTAGAAACATCACTTGCTAAAAACATCATGAAAGAGATATAGAAGAGGCCTTTTAAATAGGTAAATCTATCAAGAGGTCTTCAGAAAATAAATAAATAAATAAATAAATAAAATCTTTGCTATAAATTGATAATGAACTGCATAAAATTGTTTTGCTCTGACTGCATCATACTGCTCTATTATACAGTAAGATTTGAGATACGGGAATAGTAGCCACAAATGTTATATATGCTGGTTCACAGAGAGCAGCTGATTCATAATATTCCTTACACTGAACATAGAGTATTAATCTCATCAAACTTCTTAAAATGCCCACAAATCATTAGAGTGTTTTTAATTTACCTTACTTGCTTTACACACTTGGCTTAAAATCTCTCTTTATTCTTTAATTTAAAGTTGAGCCTCATATAGTTACAGGACTTGAGGAAAATTATAATAAATTAAAATTGGAATATTTGCAACTTAATCGTGTACTTGTAACACTGCTTTTCTGGGATTATGTTTCAAAGGTGGTTTCCCTACCATACAGATTCATACTCCCTTCCTAGTTTTCCTGGGACTGTGTTTTCTGGGGTTATGTTTCAGAGGCAGTTTCTCTACCATATAGCTTTTCCCTCTCTCTCTTTCTAATTTTCCAGTCGTCTTCCCCTCCAGCTTGTCATCATACTTTCTCTTTCATGCCACTCACTTTTTCGTTCTCCTTAAACTCAGTCTCCTTCCTCAGTTTCTTCTTTCTTCTTCATAAATTTAAACTGTATGTAGAGGTTGTTTTCAAAGTAGCATAAAGGCCCTGGGAAAGCCACTCCAGATGAGCTTCCTTTATTCTCCCACAGCAACTTCTGCAAGAGCAGCCACCCCTTTCACCTTTCTTTCTCTATGTAGGTAACATACTGCAGACAAAGACATGCTGTTTTTCTAAGAAGAGCTTCGTACACTAGTAGTTATTGGTTGTCTGAGAAAACCTTCCCAGAATGTTAAAACCAATATCATTATCATTAATTATATTAATAATTAGAGAATTTGCATCCATGATGTTTAGAAATGTGGAGATATATAATTTTTCTATAAAGTTATATTGTGAAGGGTCTGGAACTCAAGATTTCATTTTAATAATAGCGAGTTACAATAGTCAGGACTCTCAAAGATACCGGAACAGCTCAGGGAAATCAACAGAAAAACAGGAAATATACAAGTACCGTTTCTGTATGTGTAGGCTTTTAATAATAACATGTATGTCTGTTACTGTTTTTCAACTTTGTTTATTCTCTTCTTTGAGAAAGATACTACATTGATTTATAAATTGTAAGAAAGCTCTTTCAATATGGATTTAGCTCTGATTAAATTTTCTAGGCCAAACTACGGTAAAATTAATAACAATGATTGTTTACTTTTAAATAAACTTCAAAACATCCCCTTGATTATAAGCAAGTCTAGTGTGAGCATGTATTGGTAAACATGTATTACAAAAATAAAATGCTGGCAAAAAGATTATGAGTAGAAAGAGAGGATTTCTCAGAAGTTCATGAGAGTCAACACTCAGTCCTGATTAAAAGTGTTTACTTGCTTGTTACTTGGAAATGCAATAATTTGCTTTTATTTTAAAATCCTGTATATTTTAGAAAATGAATAACTTCAGGCTTTTAGCAGAGAAGCATTGAAGCATATGGTAATCCCAGTCCCAAACACTAAAATGTGCCTGTCTGTGCCAACTCTTAATTACCAGCTCATTAACACTCAGGTGTCAATTGCTGGTGGCAAAGGCAATACTCAGTTGGCCTGGTTTCTGTCATGCACAATGTAATTAAATTGACCTCCGCAAAAGGAGCCCAGTAGTTGCCTGATACCACTTGGACACCGATTGCCGCACTAATCACAATCGTGTAATTTAGTGAATCACACAGTGTAATGAGGGAAAGACTCTGGAGAGTACCAAATTGTACTTGCATATGTAATAATGACTTTAAGGACAATTAGGGAAATAATCGTTGCTCTGTTTTCTTCCAAGCTAATAATGAACTGCAGCAACTATTTGAGTTTGTGTTGTTGATTTAAAACTTTAGCTGCTGTCTACTATTTTAAAATAATGGTTAGCAACAATTAAAATGTGTAAAAATAAATAAATATTTTAGTACTAGTAAGAAAGCTCCAGCTTCATTATTATATAACCTCACAACAGGTTATATTTTCAAGTACAACTGGCTGCCTAATTAGTATCTGAGACCTGTTTTGGATTGTGTGTCCCAAAAGAAAAGGGCGATTAAATGTACTTCAGTGGTCTCCAAAATGGGCCAGTGTGTAGCCACCCCACCTCACTGCATCGTGTGCGCCTAGTGGCAATGTGAAGGAAGCCCACCAGGCTCGTGGGTGGAGAGAGACCAAAGGCATGCCGTTTTCCAGGCATGGGCTCTGGCACCTGAACATACCGTTCAGACATAATTACTCTTTTTGACCAGAGTTTGCAAAATGCAGCTTTCTCTGATCAGTGTACAGCCTCTGAAGAAGACTCTCTGCCTTGGGACTTAAGACAGAACTCCTAGGCTTGAGCTTACTTTATGGATTTTTTGGCACTTAAACGAAGCATCAAAATTTGGAGCAGAGTTATCTGTAGCTCCCTCTTGGCCAGGCAAGCAGCTCCAGCAGTTGTTTCAGGGCTGCTTCAGTTTCAGGTTACCACCTTACTGCTATATCCTAATTTGCTCACCTGACATCAGCATCTAATCTTGGATGGGATGGATTTGGGCTATAACATGAAAACCGCAGTTCAAACTTGTGAGCTTCCAAAAGGCCTGCTACACCTTAAAATCAGGGTTTTGTCTTCATTACTTCTGAAGGCTCTGAGTCCCCAGGCAGATCTCTAGATCTTACACAAGTACTGAAATTCTGGCCTGATACTTCTTTTGCAAAAAGCTGTAATATTCAACTTTTCTTCAACATCCCTGCTCATACTCTGCCAGCCGCCATCTTTCCGACACATGTTGGATGGGTACTAACAAATGTCACTACTATGTAGATTAGGTTCCTGCTTCTCAGTGTTGGGTATTTTCCTTTGTGGTCCTCTGTTTGAAACTCTAAGATCTACTCTTGACTCTCATAATTAAATTGTAAAATGAGTATGGTGAGGCCATCTTATGTTAGTGTGTTTGTGCATTCCCTAATACAAGCACGTGGTGGTAATGTGAAGGAAACCCACCAGGTTTCCTTGGGGAAAAGTAAGATCCCAGGTAAGGGCTCCAGCACCCAAATGGTATGTCGGACACAATTACTCATTCTGAGTAACCACATATGGCTGTGAATGCATCTCCTATGTGCTCTTGTTTTACAGATGCTGATAGATAAATAAAAATCTGATATCCCAAACCAAGTATGAGTGAGAAAGGGTATTTTATCCATGTATTGATACACTGTATTGATATATTTTTGTTCAACAACAGATGACATACTGGCAATACGAAGCAGAATTCTTATAAAACATATAATATTTTAACATATACATTTTAACATATAATACAAATGACAGGTTTTTTGCATGGGGATTATGTCAATGTATAACACAATGGTAAAGCTAAAGAGTGAATTTAAAACTCTGCTATAGGTAGTTTGCATATAATAACACCCCATATCTTAGATTTTTCTTTTATGCTGATGATAGCAGTGGGATATCTGAGCCCTGAGCATATGTATGATCAATTCAATTGTCATGGTGAGTGGTTAAAAAAAACAGTGCTGAAGAGTGAAAGTCATCTGATGAATAGTTACTGAGCTGGGAGAAGAACAAAGATTTTTTTAAAAAGTAAAAACTTTAGCTCCTTGAGAATGATGTAAACAGATTTGCTGACAAGTTTATGCAAAGCATGCAGAAGGAGAAAAATAATTTCTAGAGATGTTACAAAATCTAAAGAAAAGATGAAAGCATTTTGTTGATGATGTGTTTATTAAAGATTGTGAATTCTGAAGAAGTGATCCATCTAACAAAGAGAAAGCAATGCTGTGCAGAGATTATGAACAAAAGGGAAGGATCTCTCTTGAAGAGTGACAGGCCATCAAGGAAAGACACTTTCTAGTCAAGTGCTAACAGCTGTAGCAGGTGAGACAATCTGTTGAAAGGTACCCAATCTGCAAACAAGAGGAATTCAATGCTATTTCATGCATAAATTCCTACCTGCAAAACAGTGCTCAGCATGGATTGCATAAATATGCAGCTAAGCGAGGAAGAAAAATTAATTGTACCTGCTCAGAAATTCTTAAAATCAGGCTTTGGAGATGCAGTATTAAAAAGTAAATCTGGAAGTATTTTCATAATAAAAATACGTTCAACAACTAATTTATTTTTGGTTGCAAGTTATGAAGGAACCTGTCCTCAGCCTAGGTAAGGACCAGCTAACGGTCCTGTAGGATCAGTCTGCTCTCTGGGGCTCTGCCTCCCCTGCTCATCCAAAGAAAGATAACCACAAAGTGCCTTCGTGGTGAAGCCCAAGAGAAATGCGCTCACTGTGCTAAGGTGCAGGTGGCACAGTGCCACGGATATGACAGCTAGCTGTAACCTTCTCAGACTGCAAACTTTTGCTAATTGTAGTAACTATTGTACAGCATAAGAACATATAAACAATCCTAATAAAAATGCCTGACATTTAAAGGCATTTTCTATTTGCTTTTTGAGATGCAATGCACAATACAAATTTGTACAGAAGTACCGAGATATGTAAATGATGCTTATAAAGCACTTACCCCACGCTCCTTTCACAACATTGTGAGTTACTCATTCATCACCTGTATTGTCTACAACACTCCATCTGTATTTCATATTGCTTTCCTCCCCTAAGGAATCAAGCCCTCATTTGTGTGTGTGTGCTTCCCCTCCAACACCGACTTTCCCACTCTTTTTGATCATGACAGCTGCTAGTGATTTAACATACAAATGGCAGCCAGAAAGCAGCAGGCCACAGTGTGTCATTTGTTATGCCATTTTGTCTTTGACTCCAGACACTCTAAGGGGAATAAAGAGAAGGATGGCGCTGACATAATTCAAGGTGACGAGCAGATTCTTCTAACTTGAATGGGCTTCTTGTGATCTTCCATATTATTTAAGGGTTCAATGCTTTCTGAGATGTTGATCCTTTAGGTAAGCTATTTTCTCCCATTTGAGCTTCTGTATGTTGAGTGAAAGTGCAGGGGGAATAGAACAGGGTGTTAAAATACAGAATCGATCCAGAGAGGGAATCTCCCCAGCAGTAAGGCTGCTGTTGTCCCCTTCCTTCTTCTTCAAAAGACCCTAGGGGAACACCAGTCCTGGGAGCAGGATGGGAGCAGGGAGAGATCTTCATTTCTAGCAATACTGCCTAGAGGCATTATAGTCTGGGGGGCTGCTGAAAAATTGACAGACTTCTGGTATAACCAGTTTACATCAGGAGCACAAAGGATGAATTCAGATATACTCATAATATTATGCCATTTCTTTTCAACCAGTTTGAGTTCTGTACTGTAACTTCTGGAGGGACAACCCGGCATCTCACTTTTTAATTCAGTTTGCATTCATTGATATTTATATGTATATTCACTCAACTATAAAACTGTATCTCTAACTAGATGTTTGGTATTTTGATTAATGGGTTGGTTTACCTTTTTTACAATGGACCCAGCAGGGCAAGATGTCCACCTGTAGTAGACTAGAATCACACAAATACACACTGGACCGAGAACCTACTTTTATTCTCCAATTATTTAGAATAAACCGGAGTTGAAGGAGGATTTTACCTGCATATCGAAAAAAATGCAGAAAAATTCTTCAAATAAATTTATTTTCATTTGTCTCCTACAGCTAAGAAATTATGTTACTTGTTCAAGCTACTGACAAGCCAAATTAAGTGTCTTGGGAGGAAGAGAAAACTGGGGGAAGGGAGAGACAGAACAGTTACAGGTACAAGTTTTTTCTTTGCAAGAGCAGATCAAGACCAAGAAGAAAAACAAAGGACCTTGAGGAACATTACTGACAACAAATGCACAGGAAATGTTTGATTTATTTGAAACAGCTGTAATTCTGCAGTCTAAATACTCTAGTATTTTACAATAACACAGCAGCAAGGAAATAAAACTATCAAAATAAAACCCAATCTCAAAATGAAATATTCCTTTTCCTACCCTCTTTGGAGTATCTCTTTTACAAAAGAGGCATGTTGTGCCTGGCAACAGCACAGTCTGTAAGAACGGGTTGGATAACCATGGGATTGCAGAAGAATTGGGAGCAACAGCCTCTCACTGTCCGCGCACAGAGGGGCTAAGGGCTGGGACACTGGCCCCTGGTGCAGGTCAGCATCAGGCCTGATGTGAGGGGAACTGGGATCAGACACAGCCCTGGACAACTGAGGCCATAAGAGTAGTTCCTGAGAGTTGGAGGGGTGAATAAATCCTCTTTTTATACCATCAGTTCCATAAACCTCATGTATTTTTAATATTATTTTATTCTTAAGTTTATATTTATGTTTATGTTTATGCTTATATATACATATATATATATATATCCAGCTTATAATGTCCAGGTACTTAGGCCAGGGAAACACTGAAAAAGAAGTGTTGTTTCCCAGCTTAACTGATACAGTAATTCTGTTGACCTCTATAGGATAACTTAGGAAAGATTTACCTTCTGGGAATGTATCCAACTGTCCAGAATCTCTGAACTTTTCAACATCTACCAGGTAAATACCAGCTAAGTTCTTTTCAGTAATGTCTTCTGTTAGTATCAGATTTTTAGACTGCCCTTACCACCATTATTCCTTGTGTATTTTCCAATAAAACATTCATCTACATGACTAACATGTCAGATGTGGTTTGCTCTCTTGCCCTCTCCCTTAGGCAAGAGGGCAAGCTCTCTAATGGTTCTGTAATGTGCCCAGCATCACTCTGCATGCCAGCTACAAATACCTATTGAGCAGAATAAAAACTTGTATAAAATATTAAGTACTCATTGGAGAGCAAGCAAATGAGTCTATATTTAATGAGTGATAATCTGTAGAAGGTCCCACATATGCCTAGTTCTTGCACCAAGAAATGTTTAAATTGCTTTTGTAAAATGGAAACGCAAAATGGGAGATAATACATTAGAAATTCTTCTAAATTGGATTGTCTGAGACAGAGGGAACTGAATACAGATTTCTCACATCCTGAAAAAATACTGATGTCACCTGCTCTGGAAATCTTAAGTACCTAGTCTTTAACATCATGGGTTTTCTGAAGGATCCTTTTTTTAGGTATTCTGAGAAGACATATATTGAACAGAAAAATGCCAGAGAAAGATGTGCTGATGGAGGCCCTTTTTATACCATACTGATGATAGTATTCACCCATGATGTTGGCCCCTGAGGACAAATGCTTCTTTTATACGATGGGATCTAGACCCAATTTTCTTTTCCCAGCCCTCCCTAATCATCAAATCCAGAAGGATTTAGGTTCTGAGTGGCAAGATGAAGAGCTCTTCATTGCTCTCTTTGAAGCTGTCCCATTTGCAAAGAATAATTACATATTCTTTTGACAGAGAGACCAAGGGCACCAAATTGCATATTGCTCTCTAGACTGCTAGTTAGCTCATTAACCTGCATGTGGGGAGATCTCAGTATTGTAGCACCCATGTGGGCTTACATTATTTTATATTATAATCACTGTTGGTGGTGGGTTTTCTTATTATTTTGATTTAGGAACTAGGTTCTATTCCCGCCTCTGCAATAAATTGCATTATGAAATTTCTCAGTTATGCTTCAGTAAAATAAGGATAGTGATACAGGCATCTGTTCTAACACTGGAGTATATTTTGCTTACTAATAAAGGATATAAAGCACACGGAACAGCAGTCAATAGAAATCTAACTTTGAAATTAATGTTTTTTCAGTTTCCAGCTACGGATACATTTTCCTCTGCTAAAGGTTATTTTTTGGATGAGAAAAGTAAGACAGATTTTTCTTTTGGTATTTCCTAAGTTTTGGATCTGTGCACATTAGCAGTGTGTTCAGTGAGTTTGTAGATTTCACTCTGCAAATGAAGAATTAAAAACCTGATAAATCTGCATGCAAATGGTGCTTTCCAGCTTACTGCATATAGAATGGAAACAGAAAGAAATCTTCTCAGCCTAGTAAAACACCGTGCAGATTTCAAATACTTTCTGTTACTACTTTTCATACCCTTATTGCTGAACAGTGGAGGTCTGGAAATGAGTTAGGTAAAAAAGAAAATGGTAAACTTCCTGCTTTTTCCTAGTGTAAGTGCTACTTCTTGGATCAGATTTACTAAATAAAATGAAATAAACCTGAGACTGAAACAGAAGACCTGACAACAGCAATTCAATAAGCAAATTTAATCACAGCAAGCTTAATATAAGTTTCTATATGCTGCCTCTGACCTCTATCCCCCTCATTGGGCCTGATCCTCACCCCTGCCCCCAGGCTGCAGCTCATCCCTGTCCCCCAGGAGGTGCCCAGTGCTGGGGGCTGTCCCCCGCTGTCCCCTGGCAATAGTGTAAGAAAGATTATGATATATCACCTGCAGCTATATTTCAACTCAGCTGTGACTGTTTTAATTTAAGTGTGTACATGGAGTATCAAGGAGCTGTTCTTTGTTGGTTATTTTTTTAATTTTATTTTTAACAGATTTTTTTTTTTTTTTTTCCAGAAGCTCAGTGAGGTTTAATTATATCAGTACAAGGTATACTGCATTTTCTCCCTAGACTGTATTAATTAACTATCTTCTAGTTCCAGCACTCACTCTCTGGCTTCTTCCTTTGTTGCCAGTCAGAATATAAATCACACCAAGCCTCTAACAAAAACTGAATGGCTGTGAGCTCCAAGGGCATCATTTAGCCTCATCTTCAGGGGTTTGAGCAGGATAATGTTTGCTTGCATTCATCTTTTTTTTTTTTTTTTTTTTTTTTTTTTTTTTAAAATTTAAAAAAAAAAAAAAAAAAAATTTTGATATCATGGTAAAATCTTTCTCTTTCATGATATTTATGTTCCTGAACAAAGCACTATTTATGTACCAATTAATGTCATCTGTGAGACTAGGAAAAGCTGAGCACTCTCTCTTCTTCATGGTGGTAGTGGAACAGTCCCACACCACTGCTCTTCTGTCAGCATCCCATAAAGTTCCTGCTCTAAATTAATCTGATACATATGTAAAATAGCTGTAGTGATGGAGGTGGAATTAATATTTAGTTCTGACATTAGGGTTCATTTAGCTTTTCTTTTTTTTTTTTTTTTTTTTTTTTCTGTTTTATTCTCATTAAACAGGAACATCCCCACCTGCCCACACATGGAGACCCTCCAGTAGGTTATGTCTATACCCCAAGTAAAAGTGAGACCAGAAAAGTTGATAGGAAACATCTTTCAGTCTAGGCCTGAAAGGAGATGATGTGATTAGGAAATTTGTTACCTTCCAAAGCAAAACTTCTGGAAACATTACTTGGGGTTGGTATTTTCTTTGCTTGTTTTGTTCACATTTTCAGCCACCAGGTTTGGTGGTGTGAGAATACTCAGGTTCAATGAATTTTTAATTATTTGCCCATTTGCATTTTAAAAACATGAATATATCTTTTCAGGACTGCATTTCTGTTTTGGTCTTCTTAGGAAATCTGAACAGAGACGTCATTTGACATATTTCGTTACTTTGCTTTAAGATAAAATCACTAGAAAGATGTCTGTTTTAAACTGAAATATAGCAACATCCAAATTTCAGAACTTGATTACACAGCTTCTTAAAAGCAGAGCTAGTGAAGTTTCCCTTTTTTTTTTTTTTTTTTTGTGTGTGTGTGTGTCAAATAATTTTATTGCAAGCTGTTCTTGCTTAAAAATGCATGTGCATAAAGAAATAAATGAGAACTTCCTTTTGCTCTCCTTCAAATCACTGCGGCTTGGACCATTGCCTTTAATGGAATTAGGCTCTGATGCATATAAAATACAGTTCAGTTTTGCAACCTGAATGTTTGAATCCAAGATTTCTAAAACTTAAGGTTGTTATGGTTACATTCACTTTATCATGTTCTCATAAGGCATTGTTATACAATACATTACTCTTCACTCTTACTGCAACTCAAAGATGAGTTATCCAAAATATGCTTTTAAGCTGATCATGAGGTGAACTTTAATCTTTGAAATGCACGTATTCGGAAGCATACTGTTTCATTAATTGCTTGGCTTAACTGAATTTTCCCTACTGTATAATATAATATAAAATATAAATAAATATTCTAATACATATTCACCTTTTTGCTTTGTCTCTCTTCAGTAAGATTGGTAAACGTTATCTGAACCCTGTTTGCCATTTTTGGTATCTTCAGAATGACTACAGTGGTTAACATCCAGAGGACATTTTAATCAGTGCTGACACAGAGAACAAGAAAGTTTTAGCACAGTATGTTTCATCTTGACTCAGCAAGATTTCCAGCACTCACATTTACACATTTTTGACAGGATGCTTCCTAAATGAAGCATTTGCCTTCTGGAGAACTACACCCACATAGATTTCATTTTTCCTGATGTCTCAGCCAACATACAATATCATGAGCTTTATTAACAAATTCAACTTCAAAAACAATTCAAGAAAGCTGTCCAAGTTAGTTCTTGCTCATTTCTAACATATGAGGATATCTACAAAAACACAGATGCTCAGCAATGGATTTTAATGGATGTGTGTATTTGTTTGTATATATGTATCCATTTCATATCAAGACAGATTAGCAGATTAGAGACAAAAAAGTGAAGGAGTTCTTCAAGACAAAATTGAGCTCTGATTGTAGGGATCAGTGCAACGGACTCAATTGTTTCAGAATTTCCCATAGCATAACATAATAATAAAGTCTTACTGGCTGCCTTTTACTTTACTTCAAATAGAATGAACAACTTTCTGTTCTTCGTAGAGATCTGATGCTAATGCTTTGCAATCAAATTGCTATAACTAAGTGCATATCAAAGATGCTCATTTTAGCCCCTACACCTTTGTACAGATTTTAATTAAAAAGTCCCAATGCCATAGAACTCAAGACTTGAACAAGGAACAATGGCAGGATATGATCAGTTTTCTCCATACAAGACATATAAATATTTAACAGCCTTGCAAAATTGCAATGACAATTTATCAGCCTAGGAAGACTATCTATTTTTCCACCTTTTACCCTGAGGAATGATAGTACTTTAAAGGAAAAAAAAAAAAAAAAGTCTACTATGAGCAGGTAAAATTTTTAAAGTCAAATGCTGAATTATATGTTTGATTGTGGGTATAATGCATGAAGAAGGGGCTGAATTCAAATACTGAATACAAAACTCCATTCTACACTAAGGGACAAGTCTAATTTTCTAATATCATAAATGTGTTTCTACCCTTCTCTTTGCATTTACTGATAAGAGTGTACTCCTTTAAGAAAAAAATCCAGTGGCAATTTACTAGATTTTGAACTATCATTATATACACACACACATACCCCCCAACACACACATATATAGTGACTATAATGCAGGAAGCATAATCTTTACAAATTATATATATCTGTGCACTGTCATTCCACTTAGTTTTGCAACAATACTGTTGAAAAATCACTACACCTTATTCAAATCAGCTGAGAATAGATTATTGGAAATACTTTATTTTTATTTTTATTTTTTCTCTTAGTAGGCAGCTTAGTAAAAACCTACACTAAATACCCCAGATTTTATTTCAAGTAGTGAAATATTTTAGTATTTCTCAGTTTTGGAATAATCAGTCTGGAAGAAACTGGAGACTGGTTTGGAAGAAATTGAACAGGCAAGTTGCTTAGACATCCATTGCTACATATCTAAACCAGGAATTCAAAACAAAACAAAACAAAACATATCTGATTTCATTTTGTTTTCCTTTATAAAACACTGTCCTGTGGTGAAACTCTAATTTACGCCAAAGGAAGTTCTTCACACAGCTTGTTCTATTACGTTCATAAATTTTATGCAAATTTAAACATTAAATATTGCTTCTGATACCTAATTGAATGATAGAACGTCCTTATTCCTACAGCTGTGTGCAGATAACATCCTCCAAAGCTCAGTATGCCCTACTAGGAAAATTATGGAATGACAGGACTGAGAAGCTAGTCCATGCCTTTTCTTTGAGGCAAGTTTAAGTACACTTACATCATCCCTGACAGGTATTTTTTGAAATATTCATGAAATCCTTTAATGAAGGTGGTTTCAGAACCTTCCCTATTTCAGCTTATGGATATAGATATTCCTCTGTAATATCCAATCTAAATATTTTCCCACTAGTTCAGTTTGCTTTTTGTCCAATATGCAAATCAGAGTCCTTAGACATTTGTATCACAGATGCTTCAAGGAAGAGGCAAATACAGAAGGCTAATGTTTAAAGGCATTTACATACCCATCATTGCAGACAGGCACCTAGTAGCATGACAGATGAAATACATGGAGATGCTGAACAATTCAATTTCAGTGGGAAGTGGCTAGATGCAGCAAGTATCTTCCCCCACTAAAACATATAATTAGGGAAGAGACTGAACCTCTCCTGAAATACACACTTCTCAGAACTTCTCTTGGGACATGACAGCTAAGTACTGTTTTCTAATGTGGCCTAAACATCATGTCATCAAATGTTACCATACTGAAATTCACAGTGATCTAGGGAAATCAGCAAAAGTCTAAATATTTTGGGAGCCCAGGATGCAGTACTTAAAAAAGTTCTGTTCCTCAGCAGTTCTGTATCCTTCTGTATCATTATACCCTCTGAGACTCTCCCAATGAACTTAGAAGGATGTCTGTGTATACATGGACCAAAGTCTCTATTACCTAACATAAATTAAAAAAAAAGAAAAAAAAAGACGTGTGAAGATATGTATATTACATACATAGTTCACTGAAGGAGTTCAGTTATGGAAATGAATGACATGGTTTGATATGGTTAAGTCTTTCAGAAAAAAATGTATGCAAATGTGAAGGCAGTTTTATCAAACAAAAATACTTCACTGACTATGAAAAAGAAAACAAAATATTTTTTCCTTCCCAAAGACTGAAATAAACATTACAGTATATGTCTACAATTGAAGAGATACTTGGAAATAAGGAAAAAACAGTTCCATAGAGGACAAAGACTTGCTTTTAAAACAGAAACAACAATTTAACAGGCTTTAAGTGAAGGATACGTCAAAAAAATCATTGCTGTTCTTCATAAAACTAACAAGGCATGTAGGTGACTAAAAGCCCCACTACCTACAGCTAGAGAAACATTCCACTGTTATTGTTTGCTCAAATCAATAGCCATTCTTGGCACTTGCTTGTGTGTGTTTTCTATGACATATACATTTTTAAAAGGATCCCCAAAATAATTTATAGTTATACAAATGTGCTAGAAATATGCATTAAAAGTGTTTAATAAGCATATTTTGCTAAGAGTAGTGAAATTAACTCCAGAGCTCAGTCCAGCTGTTTGAACCGAGAGCTTCCAAAAAACTGATCAGGAGTCTTGTTTGGCTCCTTAGCTGGATGGTTTCCATACGAATGATTTATCTAGCTTGTAGAAACTGGCATTATAAACAAAAAAAAAATAATGACAAAAGGAAGAAAACCAGACTCAATAACCACATAGTAGTGGCTAAAATCTGCTTCACACACATTCATCCTGTGGTAGCACTGGTGGGGATATCAGAATTCATACATAACAGCATGATCCGAATTCAACTGTAGTCAATGAGAGCTTTTTTGTTGTCTTAATACTCGATTGTCCCTAGGCATTTGTACAAATTTGGCTAGACATTGACAATACAGTGTTGTATCATTTGTTTTCAATATTTGACAGATACTAAGATACAGTGGGGAAAAAACAATTCAAAAAAAGAAAAAAAAATAAAGAAAAAAACATTTTACTAGATTTTTACATTTAGTAAATGGTACTTAAGCTCCATGGACATGAACGTAATTTGTAACTTTACCTTTAAAAGTTGACCTTTTTCAATATTTTATAGAAAATAAATGCTCTAAGATACCATTTCAGACCATATAATTATTACAGAACATAAAGATTATATGCAAGGGCTTAATCTTTTTCCCAGCAGAGATGGTAGTCAACCCCTTTTAAACTCTCGTGGGAGAAGGGTCAGCTGAGAATGTGCCATGTTCCTAATTTCGCCTTTGTAATTTGAATTCTATCAATAACTATTCCTAGCCACAAGAGAAATATTATTTTTTCCAATATATTTGTATAGTTTCACAAAACTATGTCAGAGAGATGTGTGCATTTGTGTGTGTATGTATGTATGTATATTTATGAGTTTGGGATGATTTTCTTAAAATACTTAACTTCACTTACATTATATTTTACATTGCAAAATGTACAGACACCCAGTGTTCTTTTTAACAACATATACAGGTGAGTTTATAGAGCCTTATAAAAGATTTTGTGATTCCAAATTAAAAACCATAGAAATATAATCAAAATAATGGAGAGTGATTTATACCTCTGATAGTACATAGCGCTCATTCTGGTAATATTGACAGCTGCATCTTTGGCATTGAAAAATCATTACAACTTTTAGACAAAATGTTGTTGCTTACAGATATATTATTTTTTTTTTTTAAACAAGAAAAACAGGATCGACCAAAATACGAATATTGGGGAAGTACTATTAAAGGTTTATTTTATTTTTGTTTTTAGCAAGGATAGCTTAGGAACCCTGAATTACCTTCTCACTTTAGTGTATGGTGTAGACTGTATGAATCCATTTAAAAATCAACTAAGTTGTACCACATTTTTCGGAAAATTATATATAATATAATATAATATATATTTTATATTTATTTAGAAGCTTTGAAATAGTACAGTAAACACTTTGCAACACGGTGTATAAACTACAGAATGTCTTTGATAATTTTGTGGGTCCTCAGATTAACAACATTTTTGAGACCCACGGGTGAAAAGAACATGATCACAATCTCTCTTGGAAAGTTGGAATAGTTTGGGGAACACTTGATCACACAAAAATAATATAAAACAGTCAAGTTTAAAACAGTGATATTGCATTTATAATGCACATTTCTTTTATCTGTACGATTGGCTTCTTGTGGTGAATATAAACATCTAAAGGGCTCAGTGACATTTTGGAGAGAGAAAGATATATAGTGCTGTAAACAGGCACACACTGATCAGAGAGGCAAGATCAGTTGCCTCTAAAGTTTCTACAGTTCTACACATTTCAACTCATTTCTCAGGCCTGCTGAGAGCAATTAGGTCCTATTGTTGGCCATGATGTCTCCAACAGCACACAAATCCTTCAGTTAGACAGAACTGGATGGCCAAGATAATGAAGTTGAAAGTTGATGCTTTTTGTTGGTCGACTTTTGTGCAAATCATGCTGCTTCAGGTAAGTCCTGTAGAAGTGACTAGCATATCCTTTTCCGTGCTGCAGAAAAGAAAGAAAGACACTTCTGAGAGAAAAAGGAAAAAAAATCAGTCTCCAACAGTTCTTAGGTTTAGTATTTCTTAGAGTGTAGAGAAACAATCAAAACTTGTCACAAACTGCCGCTTAATGTTCCCATTGTAGCAAACAGTTTAACGTTGATTCACTTTTCAGAGAAAAGTCTTTTTGAGGCTTGATAGTCTGAAAACCAAACTTCACATGCTGTTTTATTATTCTGTCTAACATGTCAGGTTAAGCATTCCAGTGTGCCTATACAGCACCAGTACAAGAACACAGCAAATAGTCAGACTCGCAGGTTCAATACTACTGGAATTTCCAAGCCTATTTTTTCCTAGTTCATCTTGTTATTTGAAGCAAGATCTAGAATCCCCCAGATTCAGAAGTCGGTTTTCCTTCCCTTTCAAAGTGAACCATTATCCTCATCACCAAATGACCCTTTAGTCTGGTTTGACAGAGAGATGAAAAAATGGTGCATTAGTGCTACAATTCAAATTTCAGCATTTACTGTCAGACTGGAAATTAACTTGTGTTACACAGATGAAGAAGGTCAATGCATTAGCAAACCCACCAGCTAATCCAGCAGCTGTGCTAGCTATATAACCTCAAGACACTGGCTATTTTAACTGTAATTGGGAGCAAAGGTAACAAATGATTTGTACTAGCATTCAGAAAGACCCTGGGTTAAATTCTGAGCTCAGTTACACAGGAAGCTGAGACGAGGAACTGGCTCACTTGCTGAAGTATTGTTATTACTGCTATCAACATCGTCTTCATCATCATTATTATTGTTTAGGAAAGCTGTAATGATAAAATCAGCTTTTACCTTAGCTCCAAATCAACCAAATTCTCTACTTGAAATTCAGTATATTTCTGGCCATGATGTGTTACAACTAAAATAAAAGGAATCTTAATTTTATAATGAATCTTTGAACTAAGTCATCCATATATACATGTTGATGCTTGCATGCGAACTAAACAAATATATCCAGTCTCCGTTCCATTTAACAAAAATATACATTAGACATATTATTCATTATATATATATATATATATACATTCACCAATAAATATATGCAATTTATCTGCAGGATCACAATGAAGTGGGATTACTTACAGGAAAATGTTAACATGGGTGTTGTCTAGTTGTTTGATCTAGCCTGCCTACCCCATAGGATGCATGCAGAAAAATGTGACAAACATTTATTTGTAAGCTATTTGTTCAACATACAGACACCTGCCAGATGTGTTATTAACAGTAAAATTAAAACATCTAATATATTCTGGTCTCGATGTTTCAATTCTGTAGCAAATTAGTAGCAGAATACAAAAGGATTTTTAAAAGCTCCTGCAAGATTTTATTAACACTAGTTAAGATTAATGAGACAGAACCTTCAAGACCTTTTGATGCTGTATATGGTCAGACCAATCATACCGTCAGACCGTTTATAGACAATTGTATAAGTATCTTTTTAAAATATAACAAGAAACAATAATTCCAATAATAGTAATAGCAATAACAAGATCTGTATTTGCTCTTCAACACTTTCTCCAAAAGCTCTTTAGTAATCTCACTTTTCTTGTAAGTAGGTAAGCAGAGTTATCTAGATTGCTGTCTGCTGTTGCGGACCTCATACTGCAGTACAGGCACAGTAGGACGGGATCTGTGTCCACAGACAAGCAGCAGGGCCACTGCTGCTCTCATGTGGCACTGCTCTCCTTCTCTTCCTGCCTGCCACAGCACATTGGGGTTATGGACCTGGCACCTGAGGTACACAGCAAAATCTGTTTGTCTAGGAGTTTCTTTCGGATAACACAGAGACTGAGTTACTTGAGGGGTTTAATATTTTGCCATGTAAATCAGTACATTTTTAAAACTTGAAACTTTTATTAATGTGCTTATATTCTAAAATAATCAAGCCATTTTATAAAAATAACTAAATTTTACTTGTCAGGGTGCAGAACACCTGCACTCTCCCCACCTACAAAACCCTTGACCCAAAATCTAACATATCCTCTGCCAAAATGCGTTGGATTTCGAGAGTTTTGTCCTCAGTGGGGTTTTTTGTTTGTTTGTTTGTTTTTTCTGTTTGCTCAGAAATATATGTGCCAAAAAATCTCTCCATGCCTATACCAGTTTCCGTCCTTTTACAGATGGGGAATATAAGTCAGAGAGGTTAAATGGAAAGGAGGATGGACTTAGCTTAAAACAGAGGGCAATAAAAGTTCTGGTCTATTTCTGGCTCTGTGTGTGTGCATGCATGTGTGCTCATAAGTAAACTTGAAGAAGAAACACTAAGCCTCTCTGCATCACAATTTCTCCATCTGTAAAATGGGAATAATATTGCTTACCTATCTCCTAGAGGTGCAGGAAGGTTTAAATCACTATTCTTTATAATCCACTTTGAGATCCAGAGATGGCAAACGCTATAGAAATGGAAGTATCAGAGTCAGTGTAAGAGCTGGAACAAGAACACCATAATTTCTGGTGCCTAATTCTCGTCTGAGATCCCAGCTCTCAATTTCATCTCTATTTTCTTTCCTATTGCAAACTCTCAAACCAAGTGCATAGGGAAGCTTCAAGTCTGTGCGAGTATGGATGTTAGAAAAAGGGTTTTAATGATGAGCTGTTTCCTAATTCCGTTAACATAATTATACCTTTTTTTTTAAAAAAAAAATAATAATATAGTCTATCAGTGTTTGAGGCGAACAAGATGATTAAATAATCACAAGCATTCCAATTAAAATTCTTAGGGTACGCGATTTATGCTGTACTGACTATTGATTCTTCTCCAAAGGCCTTAACAAAGGTTTTGAGAGTTACAGTAAGAATGCTTAATGCATAAAATTTGTATGGAATGTCAATAAAAACAGGAAATAGAAGACAGCAAAAATACATTAAGATTCAATTGTCCCTCCATACGCATTAGTAAGTCTCAGCGGTGAGCTAGTTCTGTGCAGACTGATGAGAGAAGACATGTAAAGAGATCAGTGGTAGATGAACAGAAAAAGAAATGAAAAACACTAACATAAGAAACAGAAAATAGAAAATAACATATGCAATGATTATTCCTAGCGTATGGGTCAGAAATGAACAGAAAATACTGTAAAGCCCTTATAAATACATCTTCCTTCTACTCTGTTGTGAATAATCCTATTGCATCCAAATCTTATGTCAGGCTACTTACAGCCATGAATACAGTTATATACATTTCCTCTTCTGGCAGTCCCTAGAAGGGATTGTTTGTACTTGGAAGACCTTCAAACTCTCTGAATAAAAGAGTTCTCCTGCTTAGCATTGCTAGCTAATCTAACTAGGACAGAGAGAAGGCCCACTGCTTCCCTCCACTGCTGGCAACCGAAGCAGCAAAAGAAGACACATGCTGTACCTTTTATAACTATTGTCACTTTCTCTGTACTATATTTAGCAACTCCATAATGTTCCACAGTATTATATCTGCAGTAACAGAATAACTGCAGAGTTCCCCCAAATGCCAACAGTCTAAAATCCCAATGAATCCCTAGCTAATAAAATCTCCAAAGGGTACGGAATGCCATATATGCTGCTGCTGTTACGGAAACATTACTGATCCCCCTCCACACAGGAGGAAGAAGACTCTTCAACCTAGAAGAGTCCTCTTTAAAACAAACAAAGCTATGCAACTGGAAAGTAGGGGGAAAAACAGTACATAAACTGTCATCTTGCTATTGCAGATCCAAATTTTCTAAGCTAGCACAATAACCAAGTATTTTTTAACTTCCTGTGGGTGTTCAGATAGGCTTCCACATAAGTGTTCAATGCATTTTTTCTCTTTTGGGTCCTCTGCATAAAACGTGTGCCTCACAATGTCATGTTTATGCAGATCAGGGGGCCCCCATGCAACTGATACAGAGATTACAAAAGGCTGTAATCTCCTTGTATTCCACTTCGAAACAGCCCAGCTACTCAGGCTGTACAGCGAGTTCCTTGCACTTGAACAATAATTTTTAAAGCAATTAATTACCTCAGATACATTATGGCAATGTTGGTTTTAATTTTACATTAACTTTAACTTTCTTCATATTTTTATAGTTCTCTTTACTGTCTATATGTTAATTATATCAGATGAAATATATTGCCCTTCACTAAGTCCCACTGGCGTTGACAGAGCCAGGAATGGAAAATACTAGAGATGAGCAACAGGCTGCAAATTCAACGTTCCTGTTCTGACTCAGCCCAATTGAATAGAGAACACGATTTAATAAGTGGTAGAAGGTATGCTATACAAAATATTTTGGCTGTTTCAGTGGAGCTCTAATTTAATTACCAGCAACCACATTTTTGGAAAGAGGTCAACAAGTGAACTGGAATGCAGAGTAACTACTATAGCTCCCTCACCCTTTGTAGTGGTGTATCCAGGTAAAGGGTGAGACACACGGCTGGGGCTGGGGGATGTAGGATGGGGAAGATTACTCTGCTGCCACCCATGTTCTGTGGATAAAAAAGTATTGCAGTCATTGCAGGTCTCAATTCAGTATCTTTTGCAATCCATAAAGTTTTTTTTTTTTTTTTTTTTTTTTAAATCAACTTTTACTCAAAGAAGTATTTTAAAGCATTGCTAATGAAATTTATGAAAACTCCACTAATGGCATTATAAGAGATTGACTTAATGAGTCCAGTTGTATTTTGGTACACAAATATGAAAATAAAAAATGTATCAAGTATCTTTTCCTCATGAAATAGTCTTTTTTTTTTCCCTCTATCAAATCCTTAGTTAAGAGATCATGTGCTTCATACCTATGCACTCAGTAGAGCACACTTGCACAAAATAGCTGCTGTTCTAGATGCCCATGTTATATTTTACCCATTTTATGTGTTTTTATTAACTCTGCATTATATCAAATAGTTGAAAAAAGGAAGATGGAACGTACTTTTGTACCGTAAAAAAAAAAGTCCAACTCTGCCCTAATGTCAGTGAGTCAGTTGGTTCTGGTGGCCATTGTTTACGTGCTTATGTATACATGCATATGTAAAATATGTGATATGCCTGAAGAATCTTAAAGACCTACAAGGGAGTTAGCCAAGAATGAGGCCATTTTCTATCTGGCCCTTACTGACATCTGATAGATAGGCAAGGCAGAAGAAGCTCCCGCATGCAAACATATAAGCAAAATTTGTCTCTAATAAAGACTCATAACTGAAATATTCTTTATGGGATCTGCAAAATACAAAATATAAATAGTTTCTAAAATAAACTAGCACCATTTGGACTGACATGCACAATTACCCAGATTTCACCTCAAATCAAAATTAATTGTGAGTATTAGGTCTTCAGGCTGTGAATAAATGAAGTAGGCCAAAATGCAAGAGTTTAGCAATTGCTGCAGTGAATCTTTGCTAGAAAGAGACTTGCCTTTATTTAAGTAAGCACACTCCACAGCCCATTGAAATCTATCCTTCGAGAATTTGTCTTTACTTCTGGAACAAAGATGATTATGCCAAAGAGCTCTTTCACATTTAGTAAGCAATGTGACCACACACATTGTCCTTCCTTTTGTCTTGCATTAAATGCATTATATATTTCCCTGCCCATATTCATTTAAATCAATTCAACAGATGCTGATTCCCAGCCAAGTCAAATTTGACAGTGGTGGATACTGCATAGACCATAATCTAGTGAATATGACAAATAATGTTATCTTTTCCATGAAAAGGGGGAAAAGGTTTTGTCCTTTGCACTTAAATACAAGTGTTACTTTTCAAATTTGAACATAATGTTGAATTCTCTATCAACAATTTAAACAAATTACCCATCTTTTTATTTATTTTTCTTTGGAAAAAGTTTATTGACCAAATTTCTGACTGATGCACATTGCCACTTCCATTAGCTTCTTTTCAAGATCTTAAGATATATGCTTAGTAAAATTATTTCCCTATTTTTGAAATGTTTCTGATCTTTGGTGCCCATGTACTTCTGGAAGTATACTGACACCACCAGGAGTTCTTTGAACATGTCTTTGTGAATATTTTGGTATGACAAGCAGGCTTCTTGATACAATTTTTGACAATTCATGACAGTCATTAAAATGTTTTTTTTGGTGCTAATGAGTGCCCTGAGATTTATATTCTACCTGGACTCAGGTGAGTCTCTGGAAGGAAAAAAAAAAAAAAAAAAGCAATACAGTTCTTAAGAATAGGTAGTCAAGACCCAATTCACATAAAGGAATGTTTAGCACTATACTCAGAAATAGACTTAAGTTTAAGCACTGACCTTAATCGACATATACATTACATTAACTATGGGATTAGGGATTTTCTTTTGAATCAAGTTATGTTTTTTGTCATCAATGTTCTGTGGCGCATAACATATTTTTACTTCATTTTCTGTGCTAAATGCTGACAATTTTTTTTCACTGCTAGGAACAGCCCGGTGCCATAGTACACGTCAGATTTGATTTATTTCTGGTTGCTGTTATTTACTGCCAAAACAATGCTTTTTAGTTACTACAATGCAGTATAGAAAGTGCTAAGGTATATTCTATAATGTACCATAGAGACACCAAAGTCAATTTTCGCACAAGACAGAGTAAGAACAAGAAAGCCTCTTCATCTTTCTACATTATTACAACTGTATTATCTACCTGAAAACACTAAAGATTATACATGACATCACCTTGCAGTCAGAGAATCATGGAACATTTCATTTTTAAGTGTTATTATAATTACATATTGTATTAGGATGGATTAAGTAGCTCCTAAATTATTTATGATGTATGTCATACAAATTCGCTAACAAGATTCTCCATCAACTCATTCAAATTGCATGTGTTCTCATAGCAAATTAACTTTCTTCCCAACTAACTTTTTCACTTGAACCTCATAATTTTGGTACTATCCTTAGTAATGCCAGTATTTGATCCCTTAAAAAAAAAAAAAAAAAAAGATTTGCTTATGTGTTTGTATGCAACTATCACTTCTCCTCAAATCTTTTCTCCTTCCTCCGTTTTTCAGAACTCAACATTTTCTTTGTACTTTCCTGAAATCTACACTAAAATGTCTTTAAGGTGACAAGCCTGAAAATGAGCACGTTTGTTTGAGAGTTAAGCAATGCAGAATACACTCAATGTTGACTACAACAAGACTTAAAATTTTCAGTGCCCTGGGAAGAAGAGGAATATGACCCAGTCCTTCTAAACTGCTCTTAAGTGACTAAGTTCCCTATAGATTCAAGTGAAAAGCAGACATATATATAAGTTGCAATTTGGTGGCCTTCAGAGGTGCCTAAATTAATCACATTGAATTGTGCCTGAAATAATTAAATATACTTGTTCTGACACTAGGTAACATGCATTACAGTATTACATCAGCATCACGCACTGTATTCCTATCTAATTAATCTTTGTCATTATGTTTTTTCTACCACTTCTCTCGCCTGGTAGTATTAGGATTTGGCAGGTACACCCCCTCTCTTTTTGTGAACGTTTTATTTCCCATTGAACTAAGCACAGTACTTTACACTGTCTTTCATGAGTAGCACTCAGATTTCAGAGAGTTCTTCCCAGTTTGCCAAGATAATATATTTAAGTACATCATATAAAGTTCTTGCAATCCTTTCAAAACTTCTCTTATTCAAAAAAACATATTGGCACAGTTTCTAGCCTTTAATGCAATGTGCCCTTGACTATTCTTTGTTACAATACCACTAGAACAGAATGATTTATGTCCACATTATTAAAACTTCTGAGTCATATATAGGGGCTATATACTGTGATCACATTCAGTCTGCTTTCAGGAATGGTCCCTGGCCCACATTCTCACACACACCATGCCCAGGACTTGTTAGGGAAGAGAGCTAGTTGACACAGGCCAAAGGCACTGCAGAGAGTGCAAGGGTATCAACCACGACATCCCAGTTGGGAAGGATCCTGTTTTAATTAAAGTAGAAGCAATAAGCCATCCTGTACATCAAATATACTGCAAATACAAGACCACAACACTTTGTTGAAAAAGTGTTGAAAAAGGTGAAAAAAAGTCAGGGGACTCAGGTCACTTGCTAAAACAGGAGTCCATCATCCCTATAGCTTCCTCAGTGAATCTAGTCTGCAACCATTTTTTCTAACCAAATCACTCCTGTGAAAATATCATGTAATACAATACCATTTACACATGTAAAAGATTCGTGTGTATGCAAGAAATGGTTGATTTACTCTTGCAACTCATATATGCACATAATTTTCAGGCAGAACTTAGGAATCAAGTTCACCATGTCCACAATATTTTCTTCAAACAATAAGGACTATTATTCTATCAAAGAAAGAGATTAAGTTATTTTAGCACAGTTTTAATTTTTAGTGAAACCACATTGCCTATTATTCATAATATTTAGTTCTTCCAGCAATTTATTAGGTATAGAAGTTAAAAATTATATTCTGACTGTCCATCTCCTACTTACATCTCCTGTCTTACAAGACGGTACTACATAAGTAATTTTTCACTCTTCTGACTTCGCTATACCACATTTCTAAAACAAAATAAATACATTGACAGGTACTTCCCAGCAGTGGTCATCTTACTGCTCACCTGAAACTGTGGATTCTCAGTGCCTAGCGTACAAATAGAGCTGTTTGCAGGCTTGCCAGAGAAATGGCAGCACTGATCCCTATAATGTGCTTGTTCAAACACGATAGATGCTGTCCCTTCTTTTCCTATTTGTTTCATTCTTTAAGTGGCTTTCCCTATTTTTTGTCCTTTGGTCAAAAAAAATTAGGAAGAAATGCCCTCTAAAATTAAGGCAGTGGAAATGAAAGCAGAAAATCTATTTTGTGCAGGAAAAGAGTGTGAAACAAGAATAATTTCCTCTGCTGTGCAGCCCAAGGAGTTTGTAGGAGAGGAAAGCAGAGAGGAAAAGACTTTTTTGCACACAGACACAAGATTAGGAGTACATTCAATACTCGAGCTCCTGACCATCACATTAAGGTCTGTGCATGTAAGAACAACATTTATTCATACTGAAAAGAACTTGCCTATCAAAAATAGGCAACTTCAATGCCTCTGAAAAATTTAACTGCAATCATCTCATTGCTTTCTACAGAATCTCATGTCCATAACTGGCTAAATTACTTTTGAGATAGGATTTAAATTTGAAAGATGAGCATCTCAAAAATAACTCCTGAAGTTTCAAACATTTTTTCTGCTGGTTTCTCCCATATTAAACTAGTAGGAATCCAGAAAACAATTTAATTATTTAAAAAACAAACAAACAAAACAAAATAAAGACAAACCAAAACACCCACACAAAACAAACTTTCCAGAGATGAGTTATCACAGCAGACATCAGCACTCTCAATATTGACATAAATTAATAAATATAGCACAAGTCTGAGACAGTTAGATATACAAGACTTCTATGTGATCCAGTCAGAACCAGCAAATACAGACTTCTACAGCGATTAGAAGAAAAAAAAAGTTGGATAGATACATATTTTAGGACAAAACAAATGTTGATTTTTCTTTCAAGTAAGTTAAATTCCTTTAACTTTCTTCAGTCATTTTCCTGCACTATAGATGCAAAGAGCTCTACAGTCCTCCTAGATAAAAGATGCTATGTTAACCAAATAACTGGTGCTTTTTTTCCAATCAGTGTTTTGAGTAACACAGGGAGCTCTAAGACCACAGTTAAATAAAAGGATTTAAGCAAATAGCATTTAAATGTAACAGCTAACACCTGTGCTTAAAAATTAAAAGAATGCTTATTCTTACATTCATCACTTTTTTAAAAAGTAATTTATAGGTTTTATTGGGCTACAGCCAAGTTATCTTTGCATATTTATATATTCATTTCTAATTTTGCTTTCTGAATTATCTATTTCCTTTCTATTATTGCTGTAATACCCTGTAAGAGTTATTCCTTTTGAGTGATAGCTGCAAGAGGAATACATCCAGATGAAGAATGCAAACCAGTCATGAATATAAGATAAAAATGCTTTCAAAAGTTATGCAATAATCATTGAACAGTGAATCATCTTAAGTGGTTTATTCAAGACATCCCAGTACCTACAATAATGACTAAAAA
Source organism: Oxyura jamaicensis (assembly GCF_011077185.1). NCBI lineage: Eukaryota > Metazoa > Chordata > Aves > Anseriformes > Anatidae > Oxyura > Oxyura jamaicensis. The sequence continues at coordinate 59,112,872 of NC_048896.1, forward strand.
CAGTCTTGCACTCCTCTGATTATATTTTCATTAATATTACCTTTTATTTATTTATTTTTTTTTTTTGTAAACTTTATTTACCTGGTAGAGATGTATCTGACCTGGCAAACTTTAGGTATAAGCGAATAAATCTCTTAGCATTGCAGATAGAGTTATCTGCATAAAAAGTATACAATTAGGTTTATTAGCATTACATGTTGGCTTTTCAACTCAGCCTCCATTTTTGCTGAGCAGCTCAGCATGGTGAAAATCTTTCTTATTTGTGCAGAAATGAGAGTTGTACGCTGCCATGCAGATAAATTCCTCAATATAAGATAGAGTTCCACTGTCTGTAATGGGATATGCAAGATATTCAGCTTTGCAGGTCAGATTTCAAGTTGAAATATACAATTTTAACATTAGTTTTGAGCATGAAACTACTGTTCACAAATGAACAACTCTTTCACTGTGTACATATCATTTGTTTATTCATACCAATAAAATTTAATTATTTTTTTAAAAATAATTTGTTTGCTTTTACTAGCGTGCATATTTAGTTCAAATATGTAGAAACTGGAAAAAGTATTTGTGAAGGGACTAGCAGGCTCACAAGATTATCTGATTTGTATTAGAAATTAAATAGACTAATTTTTAAAAACAAAAACGTAGAAAGGATTGATATTTTTTAAAACTTGTGTTCGATTCAAAATAATTGTTATTTACATTTATGCAAATGCGATGCTATAATGTCTATCTCAGCTGTGATTTCCAGCACTAAGATGCAAATAAACAAGAAGAAAATTCTTCTTCCATTATATTAAATGTACAAAATGGTAATTTGCTTAATTTTTGGGGGAAACTTTTCCGAAACAGCAAAGACGTCTTGCTTAATACATCTTTCATATATTTATGTTAAATAATAGCAGAAAATTGCGTTACATGTCCTGCCACATAGAAATAGCCTTTGTGATCCTAGAGATGTCAAATGCCCCCCCCCAAATCTTTGCATGTGCTTTTTTTTTTTATTCCTTTGAAAAACAGTCAGAGGATTGTGAGACACTTCTTGTCCTGGTGTAAAGACAAGAATATTTTTCTCCTCTGTCATTTGCTCTAATCTAATTCAGGGGGATGGATAATGACTGTAAGATAAACCATTCTTTGTGATATCTCTGTGGTAGATTATTTGAAATAAATTGATGGTCCTATTCCTAAATTCAACTGGGCAAAGACTTTTGAAAGCTTTTTAATTTTGTTTGTAAACCAAGATGACTTGAATACGACGAGTCGAGCAGATGCCAAAGATTTTGTAGAACCAGAATCTCGGATTACGTCTACACATTCTACACTTCTGCTCAGACCCAAGCTCAATCTCCCTGATCGTGCACAGACTGACCTTCACCGCACCTCTACTGCAGAGTGAAGCAATGGCTATCCAGGCTAAGAAACAGAGACACAGGATGAACACAAGCTTGCGTTTAAATTTTTTGGGTGATACAAACAAGACTAATGCAAGCTATTTGTCTCTGTAAACCTAGACCTATGTACATCTATCAAAGGTTGCATAGAGTATCCCTGCGACACAATACAAAACGGTTAGCTGAAGAAGGTTATTTTGCTTCTTCTACTTCACCTTACTTAGGCTGCTGGCTCTTTGGGGAAGGGATCAGTTTTTAATTCTCTCTCTCTCACCGTCATACCTAACATGATAGTATCCTGATTCATACATAAAATACATTGATGGTGTTGGCATCACTGATGGTGTAGTTATTACCATTATAATTTTCTAGTTTCAGCAGTGAATGCAAAGATGCTTGCGTGTGCATAGGGAATATTGCCGAGTTGATTAGGGGCTACTTTGGAACACAGCTGTTATTCCACAGTATCTCCTGGCATGGATGCTATTATCCTGCGAGGTAAATTGTGCCTTTATGTAGCTTATTTTAACTTGCGTACAAAGTAAATTAATCTATGCCAAAGTAATTTCTAGATCAAAACAAACATTTCTACATCTACAGTTAAAGTATTATGGCAATATCTGAATATTTTCATATATTAAAAAATCCTAACCTCTTAGTAGAAAGAAAAATACATTAAAAATGTCAGTGCATAGCTTTTAGGTAAGCTCTAAAATATTATTAAAAAATGCACATCTAGAACAATCCACAATTACAGGGGAAAAAAAAAAGAACACAGGAAAATAATTTAAAAGCTACTTATCAGTTGTAGACCAACACACTAGTGAGATGAATGAAATGGTGCTAATCATACTGTTCCCACCTGAGGGCCTTGCCCAAATAGATGACCTAAGTATTCAATGACCTAAGCCTCAAAAAAGAAAAAAAAAAAAAGTAGACCTCTTGCTTGCCTCTTCTCCACTATGAAGCCCTTTATTTGTCCCCCATAACCATGAGTTTGACAGATTACTTTAGCATTTCTGTCAAATGTATATCAACTTATCAAATGTGTATTATCTTCCCATTTCATGACATGTTTGCTTCTCAATTGTTTTGCTGCTCTTTTTTAACTGAAAATGGTAAATGGGGATAGATGCCCAGCGTAACTTCTGTGTTCATTCACTCTCCTGTTTAATTCATGTCCCTATCATAGCTTGTCTAAATTAATTAGTGCTAAGCTTTTGGTATGGCTTTGCACAGAAATATTTTCAGTATTTTCGCCATTATGCTATGTATTTCTATGGAATGAATAGACTGGCTAGAGCAACATAGTGGTATGGTTTGTGTAATAGTTTTATAATAGTTTATTCTAGTGTATTTTCAGTTCAATTCCTTTTTACAAGTTGACAATTCATTCCTACTTGCTGGATCTGCACATCAGGGGACATTTTTCGGGGACTTGTTCCACAGTCTTTTTTCTCAAGAAGAGGTCAAATTTCTCATACCATGCATTGCCATCCTTGTTTGTCTTTTCTAAAGCTGAGCATTGAAGGTGCCCATTGGAATGCAGTGCAGGAATCTACAGGTAGGTGCAGCCTTGAGCAAGCAGGCTCGTAATGGGGCAGTGAGACCTCCACATCGAGCTATCAGTTCACATCCATACCCACTACCCTTGTGGCACAGCTCAAACTATTAAGTCCTCTCAGTTATTCCTCTGCACCAACGTTGTTATGCAGCTTCCATTTACAGAACGAGCTAATTCAGAAGCTCGTGCTTCACTGAATTATGTGGACATACACAGTCTATTAGAGACCTGATTGACCTAAATCATTTTATGTCATCTGCAAATACTGTCCGTTTTATGTTCATTTCCTTTTCTAGAAAATTAATGCTTTAAAGTCCATGGATCTCCACACAGATGCTAGGAGAACTCTGCTTCTGCTAAAGTGTCCCATTTATCCTTATGAATTTTTTCTGTCTCAGACACACAGAATTTGGTAATGCTTTCCCTGCAACAACACTTGCTTACTTTAGTAGCTTCTTCTACTACACAGAAGCTAGGCTAAAGGCTTTTTTTGACAGTTCAGATATGCTGTATTGATTAATTCTCACCCACTCTGTCAAAATTCTAACGGATTGACAATCTTTCTGTGCTGTTTTCCTGGACAGATGCCAGCTACCATGTTCTTAAAACCCCACAGTCACAATTTTATATCTTGTGCTAACATTTCTTACCGGCCTCAAATTTACAACATTTTCTAGTACTTTTTAAAAAAGATGACAAATACAACTTCTGACTTTCTTTGGTCACTAGCTTTTGTTAAAAAAAAAAAAAAAAAAAGATTATTAAAGAAACATATAAACCCTTGGCTTCTTCCTATTCATTTTATTTTTTTCATCAACATCCTCTTTCATGATGCAGTCCTGCACATTTAGTTGAAAAGGTTACCTGGGATGGGCAGCTTCCTAAAAATGCCTTTCTTTCTTTCTTTCTTTCTTTCTTTCTTTCTTTCTTTCTTTCTT
>NC_048896.1:59116777-59134810 GCF_011077185.1 Oxyura jamaicensis
CTTTCTTTCTTTCTTTCTTTCTTTCTTTCTTTCTTTCTTTCTTTCTTTCTCCCTCCCTCCCTCCCTCCCTCTATCTCTCCCTCCTCCTGTGAAGACAAATTCAAAGAAACAGTTTAGCCTCTCTGCAACGTTTCTGTCCTAAATAACTGTGGCTTGAGAGACCCACCAATTCTCTCCTAGACTTCTTATATTTGACATCCTAAAACTTGTCTGTATATAAATTCCTGACTTTCACTATTGGCTCTAAGTTCCTCACCTTTCTTATTTTCTATCCTAAATTTACCAGTTAGAACATCTGGTCTTTACAGATCATTCTAATTAATACCTTTTCCAGTTCAAATAGCTTTTGAACTGTGCAATATACTTTTCCCTCTTTGCTGCTGTCTTCTTTTACATACAGCTGCTTACATACATGCTGAAACTTTTTATACAGCATTTTTTTGAACATTAGGGTTTAGTTTCACACATTTTAATCACTTCTTTGAAAAAAATGTTCTACTGACAAACTGTTTTGATACAATCTTTTTTGTTAAGAAGTTGAATTTAAATGTTATTAAAGTTGTACTCACTCAGTGGCTCAGCTAAAGTTCCTTCCTGAATCAACTTCCCTTTACACATTCCTCTTGCCTTATTCATTGAACACATTATTAATAATGAATTATTTACTCACTGCTACAACTGTTAGGCTCATTTTATTTTCTTTGCTCCTGTTATTTACTGTATAAATTTAATCTAAAATTTTACTAAAGAAACTATTCAGTAAGGGAAAATAAAGAAATATTACTCTGTTTTCTGGCAGTTTCTGCTTCAAGACCCAAAGAAAAAAGGCAAAATTAAATCTGGATTCTCAAGTGTGGATTATATAATAGCACTCATTTATACTGAGTATTTTAAACATTTTGCCTCCTATTCTTCATGCCCTTATACCAGGAAAGTGTAAAACGTGGACCAATGTCCATAAGTAAACACATTCAACAAAACTACTTATGTTAGCTGAGCAATATTTCAAATCTCCACAGTATGAATAAGAAAATCGTTATTACATTATATCACCAGATATAATCACTATTATAATTTACATACTGCATCAGAACTCTGTTGTTGGACCATGACTGCTGTAAAACCTTAATTTTTTAACTGAAGAGATAGGTATGAAATCAGTATTGCTAAATTAGAGCTTAGTGCTAAAGAAAATTTTTTAGAGGTACGTAACTGAAGACCAGTTAGGTAAAGATAGCAACATTAGTCATTACATCGTAGCTATGTGAAACTTCATATAGGTCTTCAGAGTATGACCAGATGATCAACACCTGGCATTTTAGCTGACTGCCTCAGGACAGTTTTTTTAGTTGCTGTTTTTTTTTTTTGTTGTTGTTGTTTGTTTGTTTGTTTTAGGAATGGCTCCTGCATCTCACAACTGGTATCCTAATTTAAAAGCTTTCAGAGTAAAGCAAATCTGAAGACTGAAATGGTAAGAAGACCTCTCTGAAAGACTGAAATTCACGGACAGAGCTAATTAGGATGAAAGAACTGTGTTGCCTGTGCTGAAAATGATCTCGTTTTGAGTTTTTTTGTTTGTTTGTTTGTTTTTTCCTGATCTGCTGTCCTTAAAGACTTCTGATGCTTTGAAAAGAGATAGTATTGCAATGTCAATGTCTTTGGCTTATTTGGATGAGATAACCATCAAGATAAATTCTTGAAGTCAAGAAGATTCCAGTCTCTAATAAAATACAGAAGGCTACTAAATAGAAAGATCTATTAGAACTCTTGAGTACTATGTTGATCTAAATCTGTCTCAGACTCTACAAAATTACAAGTCTTTTTGAGATCTATGACACTCATGTCACCAAACTACAGTCAAAAGTTGACCAAAGAGATAAGATTTTGGAACAAGACAGGAGGCACTGAGGAACACTGTCAGAAGTTGCTATTACATAGGCTGAAAGATGATCAGATGGAAGGCAAAAAAGTTTTATCTTCTTCCTTCCAAACCCCTAATGTTAACTATGTAAATTGTTTAAAATAATAATCATCAAGGTACTGCTCAATATAAAAGAGGAAAAAATAATGAGAAGCCCCTAGGACAGTTGAAAGGAAAAAAAAAAAAAAGAACACACAAAACAAACAAAAGTATTTGACTTTTTTTTAAAAAAAAATGTTACCCTGTCTATGCTTAAACCACCTAACTGTGAAAAATTTGGAAATAATCCAGCATCAGAAAACAAATTTGAGTAACTCCCCCACTAACGCTATCATCTGATGCTTTTGTTGTCGACAATGTCATACTAACAAGAATCAAGGTCTTGTCTTTTTAAAAAAAAGCATTGATTGATGACTTCCTCAGTGGTGCCTGACTCCAAGGGAAGCCATTTTTCCCCACTGCTTCTAAAATTGTGTTTGTATTATTCCTATTATGAATAGCAGAAAGAGCTAATTTTTATTCCCGCAAAGGGAACACTTTCATACAGCCTTGTGAATAGTACTTACTCAAATATGGTGGTTTGTAAGGCGCTCTTGTATTAGACAGCAGTCCATCCAACTCCTTCCTCTCCAGAGTGTTGTGAAGGGCCTTCTCTTTGCCAAAGGTGGAGAAGGACCTTTCTGCCCCCGGCTGGGCTTCTGGTGTTTCAAACACTTCAGTGTCTGGAACGGAGTCCATGCCAGGTACGTGCAGATTGCTGCGGTAATCTGCAGCTTGGCGTCCATCAGATGGGACAAAGGAAGGCATCCAGCACCGATCTGAGTGGCCCAGTGCTTTACATTCCTCTGTGCAATTGGAGAAGAGATCCATGCCTGCAAGCATGAGAGAAAAAGAAACTAGATATATAAGCTTCAGCATCATGAACAACTGCTGACAGATAAGAAAGACTATGCTGAGAAAAAAGAGAAATATCCTAAGAACTTCTTCCACTACCTCCATGTCAACAAAAAAAATCAGATTGTCCAGTCTTCTGAAGTCAATAGCACCATTGAATACATGTAAATAAATGCTACAATGTCACACGCATGCATACACACACGGACAGAAGGTATGACAAGAAGAAGGGTACTGATGGTTCTAGCTCATAAAATAACTTGCTGATCCCACTGTTTAGAATCTGTTTAAGTAAGGATCAGTTCCATTAGCAGGTAGCATCTGTGTTTCCAGACATTATTCCCAGTCAAAAATACACATTTAAGAAGTGAAGGAATTGTTTTTTCATAAACTTATCTGTGACCAAAAAAAAAACAACAAAACGACATGATTGAGGAATCACAGATTTCATTTATGAAAATGAAATATTTGTAAGTCTGTTATAAAGAAACTATCTGTGTATGCCTGCACACAGACAGAACCTATTGATATGAAAAGCAGATCTTACAAAGTAGGAATCCAGCTTTTAAGTGATCAAGATGGCTTACTAAATCAATCATTACATCATTCTTTCAGACAGGGTGTTCGCTGCAACCGCAGCAGTCCTTACTATCTAGTCATCCAAGTAATGGGATGGAATCCTATAGTAAATAACTCTAATTAGCAGTACAAAGGTAGCTGTAGTCCAATGTGACATGGCTGTGGATACTATTGACAAAATTGTTAATGTTTCCCCTATATCAGCAAACACCTGTCCCTGCCAACACAAAACTGTTTGCTTACAAATGCTTTAATGCTATTAAGATTTCAATGACAAGCTATGCTTAAATTGATCATCTTAAGAACAGTAGTCCAAAAGAATATTTCCTGACAGTGATTCACTGAGTTGTTGGATTACACTTGTTTTGAGAGGAATGGTGTATGAAATCACAGGCATAGAGGAAAATAAATACTAAGGCCTCCAAGTTGTTATTCGATGCCATAAAAAAAGCAGTACAGTAAAAAAATACCCTTTTCTTGTACTTATAAAGATTGCTGAGTGTCTTAGAATAGGTGTATGTCAAAACCGAACTAGATGTTACAAACACTGCATTTACAAGCATTCCGTTAGAATTTGAAAAAAAAAGACAACTTGCAAAAAAAAATAGAAAAAAAAATATTGAAAAGCTGTAATAAGATTCACGCGTTGTAGCTCATTCACCAGCCAACGTTGTGAAAGACTTGATTAGCTCAATCTCCAATGTGAGCTTTAGTATTAAGAATGCTACCACTGTTTTGAACTATAATTTGATTTATATTAGTAATATTTCTGTGTAATTTCACACTACACAAAACAATCTCTTCAGCAAGCAAGACTCTTTCTGAGCTATCAACAAGTGCTTGAGATCTAAAGGCAGTCGTTTAGGCAGACAGAAAGAAAAGGGGAAAAAAATAAAGAAAAAAAGCTTTTTACCTCAGATTAATCTCCCTTCATAATGACTTTTTAATTTTAAATTAATTCATATACAATGCTAGGTCCAGCTTTGATTGGAACCTTGCATTGATAATTGGCATGCACAAGTCTGAAAATAAATTACTGATCAGTGAACTGTTGAAGAATGCAAACGTGAATTGCAGATACAATTAAGGAATCAGATGAAGATCATCACGCAACATGTACAAATCGTATGGTTCTAAATTCTGTAATGGTAGTGGCTAACAATGACTGAAAATAAAGATACAGGCTTCCTGGAAAGAAATGAACACATAGCCATGTCTATAAAACCATGTGCATATGTGCACACGTGTACCTTATATACAGAAATGTTAGAATAAAAATCTCTCCTATGCAATAAAAGACATACTCTAGAATTCAAACTTCTTTGCAGTTCGGAACATTTTAGTTCTTTTTTTTCAGATTTCCTAGCACAGTTACATGTAAACAAGAAATAACCTTGCTTCTCATAGGGAACTGATTACAGTTGCATTTTAGTAGCAGTGTACCAATGACCATATTCATTCAACGCTTTATCAAAGAGAGCAGAAGAAAGACAGAAAAATGTATGGATAAAACTTCATTCTTTTCTTACTGGGGAGAAAGATAGTATAGTAATGTTGTATTGTATAGTAATGTTGTATTTAAGACATATTCAAAGATAGATTATTTTATCTACTAGTGGAATTGTATTTCCTCTGGAAAATTAACCTCCATTTTACTATTCTGTTTTCACATCAGCTCCTAGACAGCAAAATGTCTCTATCCAAAAATTAAATTTTTAGTTCCTTTTTGAATACTGCTTCTCTATGACAGTGCGACGAATAGTATTATGTAACAGCTTATAAAGGAAATGTTACAGCCTCCTTAAATCAGGATTTTGAATAAACAAAGTAATGAATGTAGGAGATATCAACTGTAAACTTGTATGACAAATCCACCCCCCCCCAAGAAGCTGAGAACTTCTAAAGGAAAATACAAGTATAAAAAAAAATCCTAACTTCAACATCCACTGCTAACAAGGAGCTAGAAAGTAAATGCTTGATTACCATGCAAACAGCTGTTCAGAGAAGTGTGGGTTGGGTATTGCTCCTACTTGAATCAGTCACAGAGTTCCCTAAGAGGTTAATGGGCTCAGAACCAAGCCTTTTGTTTTAATATTTCAACAGAAAATGAATTTGGATTATCAGTCTAGTTTTGGAATCCCTGGGCACCTATATCTACATTGACTATGATATGAGCTATTCTTCCTCCACCTTTTTCCTGTGGGTCATACTATAGATATCTCTGTTTTTAATTGAAAAGCATTAAAAATGTGGTGGGTGGCAGGGCAGGAAAGGCTGTTTGCTAGATTTCAGGGAGTATATCACACTACATGACGTAAGAAATTCAGCACAGAACTCCTTTATTCACCAAGAAGCATATTATTGATTTATAACAAAAATAAATGTTCAGCAGTATGACACTTCCATCTCATCTCCCTCATAAATCTGCTTACGTATATAGTCTGAAGTAAACTATCCATCATAATTGCAAATCCACATTAATGAAAAACGCTTTATATTTTCTACTTAGTTATCATATTAGACCTTGCATGTAGATAAACTGAGATTTTAAAGGTGGCTCTGAATTATGAATTTCAAATGTCCTTTGTAGATCCAAATAGGTGGTATAAAGCACCAAAGAGCCAAAAAATGATAAGCATTGAGCTATTGCAAATACAGCATACATATAAAAGCTCATAACAAAGGTCAAGGCTGGATAGGCCAGTGGGCAATATGAGCTTTTGCACAACCTAACTTTGCAGATTTTGAAGGATAAAGAGCCCTGCCCCTTCCTCAAAGGAAACAAAAAACTAAGAAAGGAGTTAAATAATAAGTTGCATATCTGCATCTGAATTTCCTGACCTCAGGTGCTTTGAATACTACTTGGTAGTATTGCCTTTCTAAAGCATAGTCCAAGTTTGCTTCCTTTCCATATTTCAAAAGGAGAAAATCAAAATGATTTTTTGTGCATGAATTCTACTTGATTTGAAAGACAATTTTAAGATCAAAGGAAAAGTTAAGCCTAAAACCATTTTAAAATAATTTATCACTTCTTAATGTAATTAAGAGAGAAGAGCCATATACCAAGCCTTTTTTAGAGTAGTGACTGAACATATTCATTTATATATTACTGAGTAAATGATGTAATAAAAAGAAAAAAAAATGCAAAATATTTTTTGTAGTATTGTTATCAAGAGTTTTTTCCCAATGTGTATCTTCAGTTTGTTTTTCCTCATGAATTTGACTTTTCCTTAGAATTAAATGGCATTTGTTGCTTCTTCTGTAGTAACTTTCTAAGGATTGGATGGCAAATAGATGTGATGTAGGGAACCAGAACTCCTTTTTGGAACTCCCTTACCAGCTTGGCTACCCATTTGGTTAGATTATCCTTGAACAAGTTAGTCACTTCCCTATGATTCATGTTTTCTGTCTGTAAATAAGGATAATGACTTTAACCTCCTTTGTGGAAGACTTTATCTACTGAAGAAATGGACTTCATGAAACAGAGTTATTATCATTCTTTCTTGCTAAGTAATTGGTGCGCTGCCTTGGATAAAACTGACTTCATCTCTATGAGAACATGAAAAAAAAAAAAAAAGACTTAAACATCTTCAATATTCAGCTCTTCCAAATCTCAGCTTCAAAGACCTATCTGGACTATTAAAATGTGAATGTTACTAAGCATGCAGCCCAAGGAAAGAAGGGAAAAAAGGCAAAAAAAAAAAAAAACAAAAAACACACCACCATACCCTCAGTTCAAGTCAAAGCACTTTTATAAGCATTTTAGCACTTTTATAAGCATTTTAATGTTCATTCTTACTTTATCTGAGATAGACTGTTAGCCCAAGTGATCTTCAAAACATGATTTAGCTGTCAGTCTGCATAGGCTCAGAAGGAACACTGTTTTTTTCCCCTCTGTCCCTTTATCACCAAAATTCTCCTTGTGACTTCTCAGATTCTTGTCCCTATGAACAATGAAATATCATAGCTATTCCACATCCCAGCAATAACGCCTCTTGGGGTTTACTAAATCTGAGTTGGTGTGAGGTAATGCTTCACCCTTTGCCTTCGTGTTAGACCAATATCAATTCCCTTCATAAATTTCAGTAGTGGAAATCTGATCTTAGCTCTCAGGCAGTCACTAATACATACTGTCCAGTGCAATACTGCACCAAGTAGAATGTAAAAAAGTTGATGCATTTTATATTATGTAATTTAAAGTGTGTGTATTTTGCTTCACGTCAGATACTCCTTCCTGAAGTACATCTGAGAGATCATGTCAATTCAGTGAAAGACAGCAAAACAAAGGTAATATTGTAAAGAACTCTGCGTGTTCGGCGTGAGAAAACCGAGTAGCTAGTGACCAACCATACAAAATAAATTGATGGCGTGAGTCCAAATCTTACAGGACAGGTGTCTAATCACACAGTTTAAACATATGCACACACACAGAGTACTAATTGGCACCCAAGTCAGCAGTTTCACAAGGGAGGCCAAGAATTTAATCAACCATGGGAAATAAACTAACTTCATGCTTAGAAATGACTCCTACAGAACATGACTGAAATTCAGTGTGTTAGTAATAGGTAGAAGTGCAGCATTTGTTCTACAACACAGTAACAGCTTTTGTCTCAACAATTTTCAGCCAGAGAAGAAAAGCACGAGTAATTATAACACCCATTTGGGATTTGAGAAACCCCTCCCTCCATCAACCAAAAACTTTCTGCGTGACCTTAGGAAGGCCATTTTCCGAAAGACTCAGATCCTTACCCCCCCACCCCCCAATGAAATCATCACTCAGTCAGTAAAAATTAGGCTCTTGAACACTTTTGAGTATCCCACTACTTGCCATTCTCTGTTAAATTCAGGTGGCAGTCCTTTCCTAGTTCATTGATATTGAGGTAGATAAGAATGCAGATAACAATAATGCATTCAGGTGCTACCTTAATGGGAAAAATATGAATCCCTCACATACTTTCCAGAAACCATCATTAAATCACTTCCAAGAAAATATACATCATTAAAAGGTGAACCAGAATCTTATTTCAAAACACAATTGGACATTTTATGACACACAGAACAGCTTAGTTCAGAATTTTTGCAAAATAATTGTGCAGGAGAACTCTATGACACTCTGCTAGATTTTCATCCTGCGTGATTACCATCCCAACTAATAACTCACCACAACTTTGACAGCCAGCTAGCCTAGCAATGGACTCCTACGGAATAGCTATGTGTGTGCCAAAGGATACTTCACTGGCGACAGTAACAGAAGTCATGCACAGAAGAGGAAAATAAGGTATTTTGCAAGCAAAACATGTTGCTGACTAAAACTGGTAGGGAGGAAGTATTATTTTTCAATGAGAATGTTTGACTAAACATTTTCAGATACAAATACAATGCTTTTGAAAACAAATACGAATATGCATGGTATCAGGTAATATCTTAGGGAAAAAAAAAAAAGCATTATCAACAACTGTGTTTTCCTTTAATAATTTAGATAGAATTGATTATAAAGCACTAGAGTAACTGAAAAACTGAGAAGGCATTCCCTCAGATATTTCCTCTAGTCATTCAAGATCAAACAAGATTTATGCTCATTTTTTTCATAAAATTAATCACAAAAAAAAGCTAATAGCAAGAGTAATGCCTTTATATCAAATTATCTTGTCACCACTTTGGTCAAAGGGAACTTTCTTTGCACTGTGACAGTACGATTGAGCCTAAAACTTAGAGGAAAACTGTATTATACATTAGTAGGAAATTATAGCAATTTCTTCAGAGAATTGTATTTAAATATTTATTGGGAGCCAGCATTTTAAAAACTGCTCATGCAAATTACCCTGAAAGCACAGCACCGATATATTAATTGGAAGTTCTGCGTGTTTGAGGTTTCAGCTCAAAACTGTTACTTGTGAGCTGACCAAACCTAACTGTCAGCACTCATTACCTCATCTGCAATCATCATTTACGTTACGGAAGTTCATAAATCAGATCAGACCACCGAGTGATTTGAAAATATTTTGAAACTGTAGTTTTTGCCTTTAATTCAGTAAAATAGAAATAAGAAAAATAAGGAATTTACCCAGTTAAGAACTAACATCAAGTTTGACAACAGTCATAGTGTTCTTATCTGAAATAGACTACTTGTAAAACTGGGAGAAAGAATAGAGAGCAGAGGCACAACAATAACAGCACTGGATGCATCTAAAATAAAATAGCTTTCAGTTTATGTGCAACTATATGATTATATTCCCACCATCAGTCAAACCCAGCCCCTTCTGCAGATGTTTATTCTTTTCTCTCCTGTTTGGTTATTATGGTTCATTATGTTGAGGGACTAAACTGATTGAAATGTTCATTGAGATGACTGCTGCAGTAAAATGCGTAAAAGAAAAAAAAAATGAATGCAGGGAGGGCAGGAGGAGAGGGAGCTTTTTATAACTCAGTAGCACTGATTGCTGCATCAGAAACAGTGCAAAAGAATGGGTAGGGGGAGGCTAAATACATGGCTTTTTAAGACAACAATAAATCATACGCCATATATAGGCCAAAAATGAAAGAGGCTCTGTGTTCAGATGTAAACTTCTGGCAAGACCTGGTTTGTTGTCAGGTTCCCAGACACAAAATAGACACTCTGTTCACTTAGCATGAAGCCCTGCAAGAAGCAGGGAGCTCCGGAGACTCTTGGCTCTTCTTGAGTCTCATTAGGTCTGCATATTAATGACTTGCAGCAATATAAAGGGGCCCTGTAGCAGCCTCCTCTTCCCCTGGTTCCTGGGTTTTCCATCGTTAAGGGGACAGTGACTATAGCAGCAGAAACATAGAGGATATTAACAGCACGCGGGAGATGCTGCACTGCTATGACAGCGGAGTCCCTTGCCCTGAAATCTTTTAAAATGGAGTTCAGGAAAAAATAAAATAAAAATAAAATAATAATAAAAAAAATAAAAAAGGAAGAGTAGAGAAACTCATTCAGTATTTTGTATGACATACTTGTAGCAAATCCTAATACATGACAGGGCATAGATGAAACAAGGGGAAAGAAATCACTTCATTGATTCAAGGCATACTAGACCTTTGGAAACTGCGGTAGGGAGGAAAGCAAAAGCATTTCTGGCTAAAATGCAGTGTGGGGGCGAGAATGAATTCTAATGCACAGACTCTAAACAAATGTCCCTTTCAAAGGAAAACTGACAGTATGAGAGCAAAGACAGCAAGCCACATGCCTAGGAATAACACTGCAATGTATATGTTTTCTAGGTGATTTGAATCATGGCTATATCGTAGCCTTTCAAAGCATTTATTTGTTTTGCTAGGCCTGAAAGAAATATACTTAAAAATACCTTAGCCTTATTAACATGGAGGTCACTTACACTATATGGTCTGTTAATTTGAATTGAAAAACAGTCCTCTAAAAATGCTAAGGTATTACCCATTCAGAACACCCAATGTGTCTCCACTGATCCCCAGCAAAAATCCTCACAGTCTGGCTGTCTTTCAGTCACTGGGCTCATTCTTTGCCTTGGGAACTCCCCCTGCACTTCATGCTGCCGTGCCAGCTGAAGTGCCTACTAAACAAAGTTGCCTAAAGCTTTGAAATCCTGTAAATCTATTGTTGGGAAAAAAGTGCACTAGAAAACAGACCAATAACTTTGCTTTAATGTGAAGTTTTGCTGCAGCCATTAATGCAGAGTAATACGACAATGCGCCACAACCCCCTCCCCCCCGGGCCCAGACCAAAATAATAAAATAAGTTTTGCCCCTTGAATGCATAGTGTTCAAAACTGTCTCCTTGTGTAGGTTACCATAGTGGCAAGCTGGCTTAAACCCAGCCTTCCATGCAATATGTTTACATTATTTTATGCTGGTTTTGCATTATATTCCTACAGGTAACTGCTCTTTCTAGTCTCCCTACTTAAAGATTGACTATTTCCACTGTCTTATCAGACTTACCAGAGGATTGACCTCGATTAGTGGCATCATGATCACTGTCTCCTTGCTCACTGTCTCCATGACCACTGTCCTTAGAGCTTACTATGTCTGCTTCCTGGAATGCAGAACTAGACACAGAAACATCCTTACATTAGAATAAACATGAAAGAGGAAGTCATAAAACATTCTTCTGCCATCACATGGCCAAACACGGTGCTGCATTCACCCACTCCTGCCTTGCTGCACTGCTTCTGCAGAGGCACCCTGTCCACCACAAACCAAACTTGCATTTTCAGACACTTCTAGTCTAGCTGAAACAGACAGCAGGCATTACCACTCTGCATGTTTTTTCATGTAATCGGTATAATTAATTTGGTATCATTTACATAAGCTGGATAGCTAAATTGTCACTCAGAGAGGCCAGTGTTATCTGGTACACCCTGCAGAAGGATTCATAAGTATTTAAAGCACGTTTTAGGCTAATATATGAAATGAGATTTTGTTCTCTTTTCAGATGATTTTGAAAAGAGTTCAGAAAAGCTGTAATTCAGACTCATTTAGTTGACAGAATTTTATTTAATGTGTCTACATACATCCGTTTCCCCACTGCTTTGCTACTATTTTACATCTGCAGTAAACACATCTGTGCATCCCATTCACACTTCCTAAAGCATGCATTATGAAAACACAACTAAGCTCATACCTGTTTACCCGTCGGGGTCTGTCAACTAGATAACTGAGCTCAGCACGCTGATGTTTCGTCTAGGAAAAAAAAATATTAAGAAACATTTGATCTCTTGGTATTTCTGTACCAGCACCAGAAAATATACAGGAGCAGCTCACCATATTCACTATAAATGGCAATGTTTAGCTGCAAGTAGGCCTACACAATCTGCTTCTAGGACATAAGGAGAGAAACCCACCAGCCCTCGCCTCTTCTTGACACATATGGGAAAGCATGAGGAATTTTTTCCCCCAAGTTCTTTGGGACAAGATTCTGACACTTTTTCTCACAGTGCATGCTGTCAAGCATCACAAGGACTCCCACAAAATCAGCACAACTATTTCTAGGCTTGTGTACTAGTTGCTCTGAGGAAAACTTATTGGAATCTAGTTTTTGGTCTGTTTTTAATTCCAGCATATAAAAATAGGTGGAGACAGTATAGTTATTGCACACTAGGGGAGAAAATAAATCAAGATACCATCAGGTCCTCAAAAATGCAAGAGGAGGCAGAGTTTTACACACATTTCAAGGAAAAATCAACTTTAAAAGCCAGCACTAGACATTTTACTTCAAAATGTATCCAGCCTTAGAAAACATCATTCAAACTACCTCTGCCAGACTAGACAGAGTTGAGGTTACAGTATTCAAGTTAAGAGAAAGTGTGTTTTCACTAAGACACAAGCAGAGGGGTACCAAGGGTGTGTATGAGTTAGCTGAGTAAATGATTACCGGGGAGCACTGTGATATGGCATATGCTTTGATAGAGATTCTCTACACACTAGGTGACATGATACAGAGAACAAGCTTAACAAGAAGGAACTTTAAATCTCTGCATGTAATTTGACAGAAGCTCCTTCTTGCTGTCTTTCTTTGCGAGCTCAGCTTTAGGTCATAAAGGGCTGTTCAGGCAGAGGGAAGACAAGTCAAGGAGTAAACTCTAGCTCACAAATCCCTTAAAGTTCCAGCTAACTGCAGAGATTGTAACGGTCCCAGAGGAGGGGGCTCCCTTGGGCAGAAGGGGTTCGTGAAAGGGTTTGGAAAGACAAAAAGTGCAGTCCCCATATTTCTCCCTGTGGTTATTCCCCATGTTATCAGAGAGGCACAGCCCCCTGCGAAGCACCAGCGAGCCCCCGGCCAGGAGAGGACCCCTGGACGTGAGGGTAGGGGGCGGTTAGATGAGGTGCAAAAAACACCCCCCCCCCCCAAAAAAAAAAAAAAAAAAAAAAAAAAAAAAGCGGGGGCAGAGGAGGGGCCCAGGGGGGAATTCCGGGGGACCAGGACGGGGACGGGCCCTCTCCCCCCTTACCTCGCTGGAGAGGATGCTGCCGTTGGAGATGATGTCGGGCTGCTGGTCGGCGTAGCCGGTGACGATGGCCCCGCAGGGGTTGTGCTCGGCGTCGGTGCTGCGGGAGGGGCTGCAGGGCTTGAGGAACATCAGGTCGGTCTTGGCGGACTCGGGGGTGAGGCAGACCTGGTAGCAGTAGTTCTGGTTGTGGTGGTGGGAGCCGAAGCTGCCCGCCTCCTCGGCCGGCACCTGCGCCGGGTTGCTGGGCACGTTGGAGCTCTGCACCAGCATGATGTCGGACTTGCTGAGCTTCTTCTTGCGGGCCCGCGCCTGGCGGCTGCAGCAGGGGCAGCAGCAGCAGCAGCCCAGGCAGCAGTCGCTGGCCAGGCAGGTGTAGATGTTGAGCTTCTTCTCCTTCTGGCAGCGCACGGCCAGCACGATCATGGCCAACAGGAAGACGAAGGACACGGAGCCGAGCGCGATGATGAGGATGAGGGTGAGGTCGAGCGACGCGTCCCCCCCGGAGCGGCTGGGACGGTGCTCGCCGCCTGCCCCGCCGCCCCCCGCGCCCGCCCCGGCTCCCTGCCCGCCGCCGCCGCCGCCGCCGGGCCGCTCGGCCGCGCCGTCCACCAGCACCACCTGGATGGCGGCGGTGGAGGACAGCGGCGGCTGCCCGTGGTCGCGCACCTCGACGAGAAGCTCGTAGGGGCGCTGCGGATCGCGCTTGGCCGGCACCCTGCGCGCCGTGCGGAGCTCGCCGCTGCGCCAGTCCATGCGGAAGAGGCTGGCCTCGTTGCCCCGCGCGATGCTGTAGGTGAGGCGCGCGTTGTCGCCGTCGTCGGCGTCCACGGCGGCCACCCGGCTCACCAGGTAGCCCGGCTCGGCGCCGCGGGGCAGCAGCTCCCTCGCCGGGGTGCCGTTGCGGCCCGGCACGGGGCTGACGATGGCGGGCGCGTTGTCGTTCTGGTCCACTACCACGATGTTGACGGTGGCGTTGGCGGCCAGCGGGCGCGGCTCCTCGCCGGCGTCGCGGGCCTCCACCTGAAAGCTGAACTCCTTGAGCTGCTCGTAGTCGAAGGAGCGCAGCGCGTAGAGGAATCCGTTCTCGGCGTTGATGGAGACGTAGGTGAAGACGGACATGCCCTGGATCTGGCTCTCCAGGATGGAGTAGGCGAGCCGCGCGTTGGCGCCCTGGTCGCGGTCAGTGGCGCTGACGGCGTAGATGTAGGCGCCGGGCACGTTGTTCTCGCTGACGAAGACCTGGTAGACGGGCTGCGAGAAGCGCGGCGCGTTGTCGTTCACGTCGCTCACCCGCACCTGGATGGACTTGCTGGTGCTGAGCGGCGGCCGGCCACCGTCCCGAGCCACCACCGTCAGCGTGTAGGCGTCGCCGCCCGGCTGCTCGCGGTCGAGCGGCCCCTCGGTGACGATGGTGTAGTAGTTCTTGAAGGAGCTCTTGAGGCGGAAGGGCGCGTCGCCCTGCAGCAGCTCGCACTGCACCTGCCCATTCTCCTCCGAGTCGCGGTCCGACACGCTGAAGAGGGCCACTACGGTGCCCGGCGCCGCCGCCTCGCTCACCGCCTCCTTGACGGTGGAGAAGCTGATCTCGGGCGCGTTGTCGTTGGCGTCCAGCACCCGCACCAGCACCTTGCAGTGCGCCGGCACGGCGTTGGGCCCCAGGTCCTTGGCTTGCACGTACACCTGGTATACGCTGCTCTCCTCGTAGTCCAGCTCGCCGCTCACCTCCAGCCGCCCGGTGCGCGGCGCGATGCCGAAGAGCTCCCGGGCGCGGGCCGAGATGTGGCTGCTGAAGGAGTAGATGACCTCGCCGTTCTGCCCCTCGTCGGGGTCGCTAGCGTTGAGCTGCAGCACCAGGGTGCCGGGCGGCGAGTTCTCGGGCAGCGACACGGTGTAGACGGGCTGCTCGAAGGCGGGGACGTTGTCGTTGGAGTCCAGCACCCGCACGGTGAGCAGGGCGGTGCCGGTGCGCTGCTGGGGCTGCCCGCCGTCCACCGCCGTCAGCACGTAGCGGTGCACGGCTTGCTGCTCGCGGTCCAGCGGCTGGTCCAGCACCAGCTCGGCGAAGCGGTTGCCGTCTCCCTGCGTCTGCACGTCGAGGGAGAAGTAGCTGTTGGGGGTGATCTCGTAGGTGCGCAGCGAGTTGGTGCCCACGTCGGGGTCGAAGGCGCTCTCCAGGGGGAAGCGGGTGCCCGGCGTGGCGCTCTCCGAGATCTCCACCGTCAGGTCGGGCTCCGGGAAGGAGGGCGGGTTGTCGTTGATGTCCAGCACCTCGATCTCCACCCGGAACAGCTCCAGGGGGTTCTCCAGGAAGACCTCCAGGTGCAGCAGGCAGGAGGGGCTCTGCTTGCAGATCTGCTCCCGGTCGATCTTCTCGTTCACGTAGAGCACCCCGGTCTCCAGGTTGAGCTCCAGGTAAGGGCTGCGGGAGTTAGGCGCCGTCTGGAAGCGGCGAGCCGAAAGTTTTGTAATGTCCAAGCCCAGGTCCTCGGCGATATTCCCCACGAACGTGCCATGCTCCTGCTCCTCCTGCACCGTGTAATGAAGCTGGCAAAGGGCCCCCTCCACCATCCAGAGCAAGGCGAGGAGGAATAGCACGACCATCTCCAAGCGGGGAAAGAGAGCCCCCCTCCCCGACACCACCTCTTCCTCCTCTTCCGAAGACCTCCTCTCCCTCCTCCGAAAGCACACAGCGCAGTGTGTGCGCCTTTGCCTGTGTGTCTGTGTGTGTGAGTGTGTCTGTGCGTGTCCGCGCCTCCGAGCGTTCGGGGAGAGAGAGAGAGAGGGATCGGGGGAGGGGGAAAGGAAAGGGGGGTTTGGTTTAGAGGGGGATATGCTAGGTATTATTTCTTCTGATTCATGTTAAGATCTTTTTCTCCCCCATCTCCCTCCTATTTGTTAGGAGTACTATTGTTTCACACGCTGACCAAATGAAGAAGGCAGGCGTCCCCACTTCATCTGTGATCTTCGGAATAAACAGCCAACTAATAATAGCTATTAGCTGGCTGTATCTATAGATAAACGGTAGCCCGCTTTTATTTATTCCGAGAGTCTTGGCACTGCACCGCAGCGGCGGCGGCGGAGGCAGCAGCAGCAAATCCCAAGGAGGAAATTTTTATATTTCAAGATTGTCCTCGGTTTGTCTTCCTGGTGGGAGCTGGAGGGGTAGATGCTGCTGGAAGAGCCGGTGGACATGCCCTCTCGAGATGCAAGAAAAAGGCAGGAAACCGCGAAATAAATAAAAAAAAATTAAAACCCGCAAAAAGATTTCGTATCAAAAAAGGCAGAGAACAGCTTCGCTACCCAAAACTTTCATTCCCTGATTTCTCGGGGATCTCCTCTTTTTATTTAAAGGTCTTAGATTTTCCTCTCTTCTATCAACAGTCTTTCCTTTTCTTCTTTTATTGCTATCATTACGCTCATCATCATCATCACTGCTTTTTACGGATGTGCCGATCAGCTTTTTTCCTCCTCTCTTGCTGCTTTTGCGCCTAACCCCTCTCTGTCTGTCTGTCTCTCTGTCTGTGCTTGCTGCTGCTGCTGCTGCTGCTGCTGCCGCCGCCGCCGCCGCCGCTCCCGTCCCGGCTCCGTCCCCGTCCCCGGCTCCTCTGATCTCTGCCGGCAGTTTCTGAGGCGGCAGCGCTCGGCTCCGCTGTTTTTGCGCAGCGCCCGGCTCCTGCCAACCAATCGGCTGCCAGCACCGCCTCCGGGGGCGGTGCCCATTGGCCGCGGCGCACGTCAAGTAGGCTGCAGCACGGCCGGGCGGGCAGTGCGTGCAGCACAGGCAGCGCAGTGCAAGGCGTGCAGTACATGCAGTACACCCGGTACATCCAATGCAATGCGTGCGATGCAATACATGCAATGAGCGCAATGCAATATTTGCATCCTTGCCCGCCTGCCAGCCCCCGAGAGCGGCTATTCCCCTGCCGCAGGAGCAGGGTCGGGAAACCACCGCTCGTCACCACAGAGCCGTAAACAGCCATCTCCTTGGAGAGGGAGTTTCCACCAGCTACCAACTTTCCTATCCTACGCCCCGGCACGACGCCGTTTTTAGAAAAAGCGTAAACAATGGGAAACTTGCGAAAAAATTTTCCTCCCTCGGGGGCTGCCTTAGCTAATTAGTTTGCTTGGCGGCGGCGGAAAGTGCCGCTCTCCATCTGCGCGGTGTTTCCAGCTCCCAGCCCGTGCCGTTCCCCCACGCGTTACACCTTCCAGTGTCCCCCGGCGGCATGGGATGCTCGGAAAAGGGGAAGGGGTGGGGGGGGTGGGGGGAGGGGGAGAAGGGCGAGCGGAGAGGGAAGCCAGTCCCATGCCCCCGCACCGGCTCCCGGGGGTGCTGCATTTGGGGGAGGCACGGGCGGGCGCTCGGAGCCGCTCATTGCCGAGCGAGGTGAACCCGGTGCCGGCTTCCCCGCCGGGCGCCCTCGCTGAGCCGGGGCGAAGCGGCATCCCGCAACTCCACAAACCGCAAATAAATAAAATTTAAAAATGACTAATTTTTTTTCAAAAAAAAAATCGATTTTATTGCTGCCGATGATCAGGCACCACCCGCCAGCGGTGTCCCCCGGGACAGGGCACGGCCCACGGGCGGCCCCACCACACGCGCGGGGGCTGCGACGCCGCCGCCGCCGCCGCCGCTGCCGCCACCGGCCGCCCACCGGCACCAACGGCGGGCGCCGGGCGCCCCCCAGCGGCAGC
>NC_048896.1:59135210-59189324 GCF_011077185.1 Oxyura jamaicensis
CCGGCACCAACGGCGGGCGCCGGGCGCCCCCCAGCGGCAGCAGCGCCACACTGCGCCCAGCCGCCCCGGCACGGCACGGGCGGCGCCGAGCGGCCCCGCGGGGAAGGAGGCAGAAGTGGGGGGGGACGGGACCGGCCACGACCCCCCCCCCCACCGCCCTCACCGGGGTCCCGTCTCCCCGCCATGCCCGTCGGTGCCTGTCAGCCGCCAGCGGGGAGAGGCGTCCCCCGGCGCCGCCGTCCTGCCCGCCTCTGCCCACCTCTCGGCGTTACGGCACGTCTAAAGCGGGGCCGGCGGGGCCGTTTGCCGGTAAAACGGCTTTCGTGAGGGAAAAATTAGTAATAATAATAAAAAAGCCCTTCGCCCGTCGAGGAAACCGGGCACCGGGAAGCGGCGGGGCGGTGGAGGAGCCGGAGGTGAGGGCAAAGCGGCGGGGCCGGGGGCCGGGGCCATTCCCCGGGAGCGGCGTCGAGGCTCCCCCCCACGCGTGCCCGAGGGGCGCGCCCCCGCGGGGCTGGCGGGGCCGAAACCCTGGCGGGGGCGCGCACGCCGGCCCCTTCCACGGCGCCGTGCCCGCCGGCTCCGCGACCCCGCCGGCTCCCCGCCCGCCGCCTCCATTTTGTGGCGCTGGGTGCCCCGGCCGGCGATGTGTTAAAGCCTCGTCGCGGAATTAAAAGCCCCGATGATCTGAGGCAGCCCTCTAATGCGAAATGACAAATTGCACTTAGGCGATACATGAACGAGAAAATGATTTATGGATTTTCGCGATGGTCTGAGCAAATGAAGGCGACATGAATTATACATCCTAATGTGCAGTATATCATTTTCTAATAACACTGTTTTAGTTCTAATGCTCGACGCTGCTCTCTTCGATAGGGGGTATTGATTAAATAAAAAGTCCGAGGGCTATCTTTAAACCGGACGCGTATCTTCGGCAGGCACCAGCCGAGGTTTATATATTTACCCGCTGCTAAAGCAGAGGGCTCTTGCCGGATCTGTGACACCGTGGCTTTTAGCATTTCCATCTGTCATCATTTAATTTGGCAGTGACTTCGCCAAATGAAGACCGATCTCTCGTATCGCTGCGTTTTGCTCCGTGCTGCGCTTTAGAAACGTAAATAGATGACATCAGGTCTGTAAATCCACCGTGCAGACGGGGATAGCACCTCAGTAAGCCAGAGCCTTTTCTCCCTGCCAGATGTCTCTCGTGCTGCCTTGGCACCCCAACCACCACGACTGCCCAGGGGGCATTTCCTGGCAAGGAGAACGTATGACAAACGATACCCGTGCTCAGCCAGAACTTTCCTAGCATCTCCACTCGCTGGATTTCACAGATTTCCTTCGAGAGAAAAAACCTTGCATTTAACTCATGCGCACTGGGAGGGAGAACCAGCGTGAAAAACAGTGCGTGTGCCTGAGGGAAGGAAGAGCTATCCAATGGGGGGCTTAGCCCCAGATGCAGCCGCATTAGAGTGCCCCAAGCCCAGGGTTCCCCCCCTTACAACCAGGTACCCTTGCTTTTCATCACAGGGTAGCAGTGAAGTGATCGTGACATAAGCTGTGAGTATTCCCAATGATTTAAGTTTTTCCTAGGCTAAAGTATCTCGTGACACTGAGAAGGACAAGCAAGGCCTGCCCTTGCATGAACTGGTTTAGAACAGAGCTGGGGAAGATGAAGTGAGAGGATCAATGCATTCATTTGGGGGTTAAATCAGGGGTTAAATCATTTGGGGGGAGGTGAGTAAAAGCTTCATTTCTCACTACCCAAATGAACTATTGCGGTTGTTCTGAAACAAAAAGAGTCATGTAAGTCTGAAATACCCAACTGCTGCATTTTGGATTGAACAGTTGCTTTCCTAAACTGGACAAACACAGTTTTGGGAGTAGAAAGCAATTCCCAGCTCTTTAGTTGAGTCACCAAAATGATCTTCTGGGTACCAGCCTTACTTTTAGGCCAAGGAACTTTATGACCGCTTTCCTGTCTGGATGTTAAAAACACTGAGAATTGGGATTTTTTCCCCTCCTGTCTTCTCTCCCCCCAAATCCTAGATTGCTATTACTTGTTTAAAAAAACATAAACCCCACCCATGTCCTCCTTTGAGACAATTAATAACAGTTCTTACTGCAGGAAAGATTACTGGAATCAATGATGTGATTAGGATTGTAAATAAGAACTAAAAGATGTCACCATTAGAAAAAGCCTGCTTCACTAATAGGAAGATGTGTATGTTTTACTGATAGGGCTGTAGGATGAAAATCCTGCTTCGAACAGAGGTCGATACTGAACAATTTCAGAAATTAACTAAGAGGCCTGATTAAGGTTATTTGTGTCAGAGGGAAAGGTTCACTGCCACCACTCCCTCAATGGATTTCTTTCTTAATTGCCAATGAGGAGACAAAACAGGAAGGCTAGACCATTTGGCTAATCAATAAAAAAGCCTGCCTTCATGTTTGCCTGAGGAGCACTCCATGGGTCAGATCAATACGGCAGCCACCAAAGTTCTTGCAGAGGTCACCAGCGATCAAGATGTTTTCTGATGGCTTTTAAACAACACCAGAGCCAAGCATCTGCCACGAGGCTGTGGATGTAAGCAGATTCGGAACTACAGTGTTAATCATCATCCTCATGCTTATGGGAGGACTCCTGGTGATAAAAACAACTCGTATTTATGACCTTAGACAGCTGTTCTAATAAATGAAGACAAAGTATTACTTCATTACACGCTCAGCACTGTGCCAGTTATCAGATTTGATGGAGCCTCTCCAGAAGGTGCCAGGAGTCTTTCTGAGTAAGAATTACAGTGTATGCACCACAGTCCAGAATGGAGTTAGACTGGATGCATCCTTTAGGGATTTAAGGCCAGCTTCTGCCTTCTTTTCTTTGCCCCCCTCACCCCTCCAGCAAAGAAAGTATGGATTTCAGGGAAACAGCTCAAGCAGCAAGAGGCTGCTCAGCATGAGATACTACATGGCTGCAGTCTGTTCCTTATCCCACCTTCTCCAGCTTTCAGACAGTCTATAATAATGTCTATTAAAAATAATCCCAGCTTGTTTTAGTGGTTTATCCAATTTAAGTCTGCACTGAGATAACTACAAAAAAATCTGGTTTTACATAGTTAAGCTCTCAACATTTTCTAGCAACCAGGTGTTTTTAGAGCACGTAGATCAGAGCACCCAGTCCTGGGCACTTCAAAACACTTCCACAAATGACTTAATGCTGATTAACATACACTGGGTCCAATTCCCATAAATTTGCTTTATGCCCTGTTATTTTTAATCTATCTCCTATTTAGTGGCAAATCTGACTGTATCTAACTTGTGTGTGTGTTAGCATTACAGGTTCACTCTAAACCTATGGAAATGACATTACGCAAAGCAACCAGTCTAAATACATATTCATTTCAATTCATCTGTTTACTTGCAGAAGGGAGATGACAGCTCTGTGTCTAACTTACCTAATAGAAGGTGTTTCTTGCAAAATAATAAGGCAAATTACCTATCATTTAACTAGAATTTTTGGAAAGATAGTGTACTCCATAGATAGAAACCAGGTATTGCATCAGTTGAGAAGCAAAATATTATCCCATGTATCAAGCCAGGCAACATCAAGCCACTATTTTCTGTATAAATTTATTTCTGTGATATGGCTCAATCAGCTGCACCCATTTCTTTGAACTTTATAGAAACACAGTTGACCTGCATCTGAATTTAACAAATGCTGCTAAGCTTGAATGATTACTGGTGAAAAGGAGGACAAAACCAGAGTAAAAAACTTCAGTTGCTTGAGATGCTGTTAAGCTTCTTACTATACACTTAAAGCCATAGGTAGATGTTGCTACTCATGATAAAGAAAATTGTTCTGTTGATTTTCTTTTCAACAGCAAGTTCAAGCCTTGAACTAAAGCATAGCTTGTTTTGAGGTTCAGCTTGAAAGTGGTAGTTAAGAACATAAAACTTTTATTCTTATCCTTATAATACACACACAGTGCTTGACAGAATAAATAGAAAAAAAATAGATTGCCCAGAAGAATTTACATTCTGGGGCCTCAGTTTAATATATATATGTATATAAAATTGTCAGCATAATTCTATCATGAGTAACCTTACCAGCTACACGGCAGATAACAACAGCATTGACTAGGAAGGGAAAGGAGTAAGAGGGGAAAAATTACGTTTATAATCATTCAGTCACTTGGGAAGAGAATGCATATCTGTATTTCTGTAGCTATTCTAGGTGGAGCTATGTGCACTACCAATAGTTAAGTCTGCATTTTTTCTGTTTGAATCTTTCCATGAGACACCACACTCAGGTGCTTGCTCTTCATCCTTAAGTTGTGGATGGCCAGTGTCAGCTTTTCCGTACTGTTACGCACCTCAGTTTGAACATTGAGGAAGTTCCAACTGGGAAGCTGTTTAGTCAGGTATAAGGCAATAATCAAGGAAGATACATTATTTTGTCCATGCAAAAACCAGTATTTGATTCAGAAGTTTTGCCACCTCCACATTTTGGAAGAGTGAGTTTAGCAGATGGAGGTCTCAGGAGTGCTTTTTGCCATTCTCAGAATGACGTGTGAAAGCGATGAGTCCTTGAAAAGCCTTAGTTTACACACTCAGACTTATAAGCTGGTCCCTGAATAACCTGCTTGTAGGAGAACTAGACATACCCTCTCACAACTCCTGCTTAGAGGTCAGCCTGCGTGACAACAGCCACGTGAGTTCATATGTTCCACACAATTGCTGTGGAGGATGAGCACCATTTTTCTCACTCAGAATGATTACTTCCAGGATTGTGCAGACTTAGCTGCAGAGCTGGATATAGATTCAAAGCATGTGTACACTTACTACTCCCACTGGTGGCAGGGAAAAGGAGAAAGTAGAGGAAAATAAGCATATATAGAGTAAAACATGCAGAATAGCAGAAAAAGAAAATCACAAGAGCAAAAGCATAGAGAAATAACTAAAAACACAAGTGCAACAAAATAAGCAGCAAGAGAAAAAAAAAGGAGTTTAGACTTAAAAGCAAAAAGACTAATCACTTAAGTAATAATACCCTACCAGACTTTTCAGCATCATCCTAAACTACTGTAGCCTAACAAAAAGCTGTTAGCATACCCTTTATTTTTTTTTATTTTTCAGTAGGCTTTACATATGCATGGAAAATCTCACAACTGCTAACTGTTACTTAATTAGGTGAAGCGGGAGTAGTCTGTGCTATCATCTCAATGGCCCACCCGCTATTTGCTCTGCACGCTGGGGCACGGTGGTGCTGCGATTCTGGCTCTTCAGTCAAGAAACCCAAGCAGAAGGTCGCTGCTGGCAGCAGCAGCCCCTGCTGAGCTGGGCACCTCTGGGGGCTGTGCGTGGCCAGCATCTGCAAAGCCGCCCTGCTCAGCAGCACCTCACCGCTTCGGGCACAGAGGTGTGCACCTCACTCAGCAAAACTGGGAAAAGTTATTAACAAAGTATGAAAGTCACATAATAAATACTTAATTTTAAAGTTACTCATGCTGTTGCTTCTCGCATGCATATGCGTGACAGCTGTTAAAAGATCCCTCCCCGCTGCCCAGCAGTCCTGCAGTTTGTTCACTGGAGCGAGGTACCCGAGAGGTACCAGAGGGGTGTGCTGGGACAAGATCTGTTGGAAGAAAGCTTTTGTTTGATCAGTGTACACAATGAGCGGCTCTAGCAATGTTGAATCAGGGCTGGCTGGTACCTGCAGGACCTCAGCCTCTTCGGTTAGTAAACACTGCATGAGGCAGGTGGTACCAGGAAGGAAAAGAATGATCTTCTAATTAAATATCTTGGGTGCCCTGTGCTGTTGTGCATTACAGTATGCAACGTGTGCCCCCGGTCTGTGGTTTTGGGAGGGGCCGTAACAGCACTGCCGCATGTCTTTAGACATGAATGGAGGAAGGCTAGCGAAGCACTGGGGCACGATGGGGAGAGCTCAGGAGGTGGTGACAGCTTTACAGGGAGCAGGGGGGGCGGCATGGAATGCACCAAAGCAGCCTGCAGGCACATGTGACTGTCTCCTAACATGCCCACAAGCAAGCTGCTGAATCACACCTGCTTCCTTTAATTCTGGTGTTCTCTCGATTTGCAGGCTTTACTATGCAAATCTTTTTGAAGTGGCACATGCATATACAATCGTATACATATGCTTATACCTAATTACACGGACCTTGATGTTGCGCTTGGAAAGCAATGACAATGCTGCGAGATGAGTGTGCGTGGGGAGAGGGGAGTGCAGCTGCCGCTGGGTTCATCAGGAGCAACGGCCAGCACAGAACGGATCCTGCCTCCAGTCAGAGGCAATGTCTTTTAATTCAGCGCAGGGGAGGAGGCAAAACGTTACCCAGCGGCGGGCAGGGCTACCCTGCCGTGGTGCTGCTCAGTGCGGCGGCTGCCTGGGCTCGGTGGCTGCTCCTCCCGGCTGCCAAACACCAGTACACAGCCCCGGTGCTGCGGGGAGCGAGAGCATCCCTTGCCAGCAGCAGCCTTTCTGTTCCTCTGCCGCACACGGCAGCGCTGACGGAGAACTGTGAGCTGTAGCAGCTGCTGCTTTGAAGGGATGGTCCGGCAAATCGTGCAGCTGTGGGAGGCAGCAGCTGGATCGCAAAAAATCAGCATCGTGCCCGTGCAAAACGGAGCTGTGCCCATCACAGATAAAAGTAGCAATGCAGAGCAATGTTGCATAGTAATCTGCACTGACATACAGTCACGAGAGAAGTGTATGTTCCCTGAATGCGAAGAGCTGACTTAAAGAAGGAGCCAGTTTGGTGGAGAAAAATGTAACACGGGCACTGTGATAACTCTGCTTCAGCTAGGCACGAAAGTGAAGGAATTTGCAGAAAAATGAGGGAAAAGGAAGGCGAGACAGGAAGGGCTCAAGTTGTGGGAAGTGTAAAATGGAAGAATGAGGCATATAAATGTAATTTAGGGTAGAGTGGGAAGCTGGTGGAAATCTTGTAGGAAGGCTTGGATTTCTTGGGCTTTGAAGAGCATTCAAGAGTTTGCTGGCTTTTGGTGCTTATCATAGATTTCCCTGTAACTGGGGGACACTTGGTGAGAGGGAATTGCTTTTTCTTATAAGTCGTGGGGTCAAGATCAGAGTGGGAATATTTAGTAACAACTTATCGCTATTACTAGTTGTCATCTGCTATAGGCTTTAAATTGGAAAAGCCTCATCTGGAATAACATGCCAGAAAGTTGTCTGCTGCTCTCCCTTGGGGCTGTTATGCAGTAGGAATCCAGAGAGCTTGTGTCCCACAGTTTCTGTCTCACCATAGTTTCCAAAAATAATCTGGAGATGATCAGAAAACTAGTTTATAATGTTCAATTTGCTGTGAAAAAAAAAAAAAAAAAAAAAAAAGAGGAAAAAAAAAGATACATACTCTTGATCCTTTGCCATATTTTGCTCAACACAGAAAGGAACAAAGCACAATTAGGAAGGAAGAAATAGCCTTTATGGCATTACCAAAGTACCAATAAATAGCTTCAGAAATGCTGTTCTTATTAGAGTCAAAGAGAGAAAAGCCAAATAATAGTTGTATACATTGATTTTGCAATGTAACTGTAGGCTTACAAGGCAGTATTGAAGAATATCAGCTGAAAATCCTTGACCAGAATTCAGAAAATTTTAGCATCATCAGAAGCCCTGTGTCTACAGAACTGTGTATTTAAAACTTTAAGTATTAATGCCCTTTTTTAGAAATTTCAACAGGTAATAAATATTCTTAACCATCTTGTGTTGTGGTCTCTGTGGGAAGAGAGAGGATAATGCCTGATTGGTATTCTGATTTGAAAAAACACACAAAATGTGACTAGGAAAATAAAGTATTTAACCGTATATATATATATATATATACAAATATCTCTCTCTATATATCCTGCCAAAATGACCTTTCTGGGTAATAATTTGTTTCTGAACATTTCTGGAAGTGATTGCTGTAATAAAACAGTTTCCAGAGCTTGCATGTTTTTAGGGAATGGCAAACAGACTTTTGATGTATTACCAAAGACTGCAGTGTACTTTGCTAGTGGTGGTGATCTGGAAAACCTGTTTTACTGTTCCATGCCTCAGTCTTTATATATGTATAGTGGGCATAATATTATTTCTTTTATATGAAATATTTCACTAGATCAATGAGTAAGAAAGTCCTATACAGGAATCAGACTTCATCACCATGTGTGAGCCTGATCTGAGAAGGGTTGTCTATAAGCCTGCCTACTGAAAAGTGAGACAGAGGTAGAAATGTCTGCTTTGGGCATCCTTAAGGCAGAAGTCAAAGAGCTTTTCTCAGAAACTTGGTGAGGTTTGGCAGTTTGCAAAGTGCAATGTTAGAACTTCCAGTATGTGGTGGTTTTACTCAGCTGGGCAGCCACCACAATCACCCTCTCCCCCTCCTCAAGGGGAAAGAGGGAGAAAATACAATGAAAAGGGCTCAAGTGTTGAGATAAGGACAGGGAGATCGCTCAACAATTATTGTCATGGGCAAAACAGACTCAGCATAGGGAGAGTAATATAATTTATTACCTGTTACTAACAAGCTAAAGCAGTGAGAAACAAAAAATACCCACCCAAACTAAAAGTATCTTCCCT
This sequence comes from Oxyura jamaicensis, assembly GCF_011077185.1. Classification (NCBI taxonomy): domain Eukaryota; kingdom Metazoa; phylum Chordata; class Aves; order Anseriformes; family Anatidae; genus Oxyura; species Oxyura jamaicensis. The sequence goes on from NC_048896.1 coordinate 59,143,813, forward strand.
CCATTCACACTCTTCTATGTCCTCCTCCTGAGGGAATGGTGGGGAACAGGGAATGGTGGCTGCGGTCAGTCCCTAACACTTGATCTCCGCTGCTCCTTCATGGTCACTTTCTGCCCCAGCTCCTCATGGGGTCCCTCCCATGGGATGCCGTCCTTCCCGAACTGAGCCTGTGGGGGCTGCCCACAGGAAGCAGCTCTTCAAGAACTGCTCCCACATAGCTCTGTACCATGCTCCAGCACACGCCCTACATGGGCAGCAGCTTCCCCCAGACCCTCTGCTCCTGCGTGGGTTCCTCTCCACAGGCTTCAGCTCTGGCCCGGGGCCTGGTCCTGTGGGGGCTCTCCATGGGACGCAGCCTCCTCCAGGCCACATCCACCTGCTCCACTGGGGGCTCCTCCACAGGCTGCAGCATGGAGATCTGCTCCGTGTGGGACCCATGGGCTGCAGGGGGACAGCCTGCTCCACCAGGGGCCTCTCCGCAGGCTGCGTGCCTGGAGCACCTCCTGCCCTCCTGCTGCATTGACGTTGGGGTCTTCAGGGCTGGTTCTTAATCCTCATTCTCCCAGCTGTCGTTGCACAGCAGATTTTTTTCCTTTCCTAAAAATGCTCTCACAGAGGTGCAAACAACATTGCTTATTGGCTCAGCATTGGGCAGCGGCGGGTCTCTTTCAGAGCCAGCTGAAACTGTCCCTTACCTAACATGGGGCAGCTTCTGGACTTTTCTCAGAGGTCACCCACTACTAAAACCTTGCCATATAAACCCAATAAACAGTGCTGCATCAAAAATGTGGTTGTGGCCAAAATACAGCCTGATATAGATGTTTTTGGCTTGTTCAAATATCTTCAAAATTTGCAGATAGGTCCATTTTGTAGTGGCAAGGTTTACTGGTTGCCCACTTAATGCTGATCATTGATAAAATTTGCCTTGACTTGGAGGAAGTCAGTTGATGTTTCATATTGCTTGAATTGTCTAATACACTAGAATTGTGATTATATGATTGACTTGAACTTGATCCAGATTACTGGATGATCAGATATCACATATATGATCTATCTACTCCTGTACAGAAGATGCTAATCATATATTAATGATCTAAAAAGCCTAGCAGAAGTATTAAAATGACTTAACAGTAGAATAGAGGTTTCCTTCGTACCATCTGGTCGCCAAATGTGACATTAGGCAGTAAAAGCTTTCAGTTTGTGAGAGTGGTAGAAAAAGATCTACAAAATGGTTTAACCTTTCTGCAATAAGAGCATTGTAACTTATGCATGTGTTCTATTCCCACTTAAATGCTGGAGGTTTTTGCAGTGATTTTTATTAGAGGTAAGATGAGATCCTGCTTGTAGACATGGCTTCATTTGTCCTACAAATCTGTGTGTGTTTGTCAGCCAGTGGATAACAGTTCTTTAATTTTTTTTATTATTTTTTTTTGTGGTTTGTTGTTGCCTTGCTTCCTTCCTGCCTGCCTGCCTTCCTGCCTTCCTTCCTGCTGTCCTTCCTGCCTCCCTCCCTCCCTTCCTTCCTTCCTTCCTTCCTTCTCTTACAGGAATGAAAGAAACTTATTTTCTCTGGCATTTACTGCAAACAGTAGAAATTTTGCCTGAAATTAGGAATGGTCTGTATCCAACCAGCATATGTTTTAGTTAAAATGTTTTGGAATCATATTCCTTGTTTTTATCATTTGATGCTGTCATCATTTTTTGACTTTGCTCTATAATGTGTGTACATGCACACACGCATACATAAAAGTGGAAATAAAACTGTCAGTTACAGAAATTTGATCTTGCATTTAATGAACAGGTGAAATTATGAGGAAAAGTCCACAGGCTGTTGGGACACATAGGAAATACAGAACCAGGACCCTAGAACCAGCAATACGGAGAGCCTTTTCTAAACAGTATGGCATGCTGTCCCCATAATTTTTGACCAGCACATTTTTTGACAAATAAAACAGGGATAATTACTAATTAGTTTCACTATGAATAATGATCTTGGATTAGGGAACCAAACTTCTGTGTCTCATTTTATTTTCCTTGCACTTCCTTAGACCAAATGAATGGGATTAGATTGTGGAGCAAAGTGCTGGAAGTTTCCATTTTAAAAAATTATGGAAAGTGAAGTAAATAGAAAAAAAGCATACATTGTGTTTTATTGTCTTTTTTATGGAGGTTATAACTAGAGATGTTTTCTTGTAGCTTTAAACTGAGTAGCTATGAGGAGTTACTCTTAACGGAGTCAATATGGACTAGATCCAAAAGTTTTTCAAGCAAATAGTGAGATTTCCAGCGATTTCAGTGTTCTTTTGATCAGGCCCTTAATCTTGTAGAAAATGCTGGGCTTAATAGGACTATAGTGTATGTGGTACTGACTGCATATGGAGTTCACTATTGTGTCTAAAGGAGAAGAAGATGGAGATTTACTAACTGATTTTCTGTAAGTATTGTTTTACTTAATTGTCATTCTATTCCCTTTCCAGCTGTTTTTGTATATAAAAAGATCAAGTAAATCCCCTTTAAAAGGTTTGCTTTTGTGTTAAGGTACTTAAAGTTCAATGTCTTTGTGTCAAAGAGCTTTTATGAAAGAAGATTTGTCCAGGCATATCCTGTAATAAACATCAGGAAACTGCAGGGCTTGGCTAATGGTGGCAGTATAGCAAGTATATAGTTTAAATAGCTGGCTTTACATCAGGATTAATTTTCTCTCCCCGCACCCCCCCCCCTTAAATCTTAAAAAAAAAAATTTTTTTTTTAAAAAAAATCTTCTCTATTTACTTATTTGTTTTTTAATTTGAATATTTTTGTCCTATCGTGGTTAAATGGTCTTAAGTAGTTTTCTGGTTCATCGGTAGTACAAAAATGCATCATCCTTGGCTGATGCACTGAAGGCTGTGTGAAAGCAGATTACATCTCTGCATGGTATTAATTGATTAAGTGTTTGAAGAGCAAAGTTGCTCATCTTTAAAGACAACTTCATTCATATATAATGAAATATGTAGGAAAATGACTATTTCTGGAAAACAGAATTTCATAGAATATAGGAAAATATATAGGAAAATGACTCTTTCTGGATTAGTCAAAAGCAAGGGCTGTCACAGAGGTAATAGGAATCATTTGTATGTTGGTCAGAAGTTTAATTAGGATTAAGCAAAACAGAAAACTAGAGCTTTAGCCTATCTGATATAAACCAAAAGTGAGAGCCCTTAAACACTTTGAGGCAGGGAGGGAATTTAAGATTGTTACAAAATGGAAAGGGAAAGACAGTGAATAGTTTCAGTGGTAATACTAGAGAGGAGGATCAATTACAGAAAATATAAAAGAGTAAGGAAATATATATTCACAAAAATTCCTGAGAGAAAATTATAAAAGGAGCAACTTTTTTTTTTTTTTTTTTTTTTTTTTTTTAGCAACTAAGAAGTAGAATACAAAGTTGCAATCCCACCACTACATTTAGTCCTTTGAATGACCAAGTGAAAACATAATACTTATTTTGGATGCAATGATGCTGAAGGTGATAATGAGATATAATGACAATCATTGTCAAAGTTCTCAGGTGAAAATAGCAGGTTTTAGAAAACAATTTTAAGTGTATCATTTAATTGGTAATTCTTGGATAATTATTATTGCTGACAGTCCAGGAACAGATTATTTGAATGGACATACAGATACATAGTTATGATCTCCCAGATTTAGTTGCACTTACTGCACTTACTTGACTCTTAGAGAAGAAATTGGACCTGGTCAGTCAGGCTGAACATCAGTCTGGTGAGCCAGCCCCTCAAGGGCAGAAAGTGAGTTTCAGTCCCTTAAACAGTGAAAAATGCATTTCCACGTGACACTCGTGCTGGCTGGGACCAGGCAAAGAGAGGTTTACTGGCAGGGTTACACTGAGAGCAGCACGACAGAGAATGGTGCTGATGGAGGACCTGGAAGGTGCTGGTTCACCTCAGGACCTGGTCATCCCTCAGAAGAACTTCCCCATGTTTTCCTGCAGGCATTCCAGCAAAAGGGAGGTTTTAATTACTTTGAAGGAGAAAAATAAAGATGTAAATGAGAAATACATGTGGCTACAGATGCTTGCAGGTGTTCACTGTCAATGCTTTTGTTTCTTCAAAAAGTCCTCAGCCCCCCCTTTCTTCTGAAGGAGGAAAAAAATTTGCTTGCAAGCTGTTTAAAAATAATTTTGTTCTCATTTATGTGGGAAGATAAATTGTGATATTTATGAAACCATTTCATTTTAATTGAGCATTTTAAAAGATGTTTAGTATTCAGGGATGGTCTAGGTCTGGTCCTAGAAAGTTTATCTTATTGTTCTGCATATCTTAGCTGTTGATCCAACCCTCAGAAAAATCAAATTACAAAGCTGCAAGCAAAGTCTTATTGTATTTCTCTGCTGTGTTACGTCAATTTCTTCTGAAGAAACCTGTCTTAAGAGTCTGTGCTTTCCAAGCGCTTGGACTGTCTTGTATCTCAAACTGCTAATAAATGCCAACTATAACTAATAGCAACATTGGTATGTGGTTCACATTAAGAACAGCAGGACTACTTTTAAAACTGGAGTGGCTGCCAGTTACCAGGAGCAGAGCCTGTCACAGCAGTAGTGGGTTTTTGAAGGGGGTGTGTGGGGGGGGTGTCAGCCATAAATAAACCTCAGACCAGAACTGTGCAGACTTCTGCATTTTGAGGTTAATTGGAGCTTGCGTGGTGCCACTCCTTCCACCATCAAGCTTTAATGGAAGAATGCAGGGAAGAACTATGCAGAAATATAGGTATCATCTACGTTTGGGTTGTTTGCCCTGTGCAAGCTGTAGGTTCATGTTTTCAGCTGTGGGGATGAAAGTGGGAGAAGACTACAGCAGACATTTTTCTCTCCCCCTTTTGTCTTTTTCAGCTACATGTGTATCCTCTTTTCCTTTCTACTTTATTTCCATATATTTGACTCCCTCCTGACAACAGAGGCATTTTCTGATTTTCTTTCCATCCTTCCTAATGTGATTCTGCCACCATTTTATCATTCGTGGAGATGACTTCAGACTTAGGTGGTTTGGGTTTGTCTCTCTTTGCTGGCTTGACAGATTGCAGAGCCTACTTGTCCACCCAAACACTTAAATTAAGTGCCTGAGGTTAGCCAGGGGGGAACATGCCTTGAACTCTATACCACAAACTTTTGCTAGACCAGCCATAGTATTTGGCTCCAATTTGATAAGTGTGTTTTAATTACATGGATGCATGTTGCTAATGAAGGAATGCAGTAGAATTTAATTTGGCTATCATAATATGTAGAATGGACTCAGTTTTTAAGTTGAAATGGCTGTACTTACAGTATTTTTTTCAGAGAATTCCATATATAAAATCAATTTATTCAGACAAGTTTTTGCATTAATGGAAAAAATATATATAATTCTAAAATACTTGTTTGAAACTCTGGATGAAATGAAGTTTACTTGTGGTTTTCAGAATTCACAGTGAATTTCTGCAATTGCATGGAACTGGTGTTCAGTTTAATTCACCATGCACAATACATTTTTGTGTTACTAATTTTAAAATCCAAGGCTTAATATTAAAGTTAGAATTTGAGTGAGATAAGTAGGCAAATACAATTTTTTTTTAAATACACTTAGCTTTTCACTCACTATGATGCTGATGCTTAGATACCCTATTTAATGATAGTTAATACAGTGATACTGATTTTGTCCCTGCTGTGTTCATTATTAACCCCAGAAGGTAATGGAATTCTTATTAGACTCAGTACTGGATATTAATACTGTGTCTGACTATGGTATGAAAAAAATGAAAAAAGCCTGCAAACCTTTGTAAGTTAATTGCCTGACTTAGAAACCACTAATGTACATGAGTAACATTTACTCATGCAGATTGTCTTAGTGAATTCAAAATCCCTCAGATGGGCGGTTGCAGAATAAGGCTATAAATCATAACTATATGGAAAGTCTAAGAAATGTTAATGGGAAGGTACCCACAAGGTACCATCAAAATTTAATAAGGTTTTATGAACAGTATTTTAAAAGCATATATAATTAAATGAAGGAACTGGTCAATGTTTAAAAATAAAGAAGAACCGGAAGTTGAGCCTAATTTGCATACACATAAACATAAATTAAAAAACTCTAGAGCAGCCATCAGTTCACAGTAGTTACTTCTATTATATACGGCAACCAAAGCCACCATATCCGTGTTCCTTCACACCTATTACACAGAATTTCCTTCACACCTGTTATTTATGTATGCCTCCCTCCCCCAGGTTTTTCATTTATTTATGCTGCAGTTTGGGGCTGAAGTAAAATCAGTGCTTGGGCAGACATCCAAGGCACGGAGGAGTCTGGCACCCTGCTTTTGCATGGGAAGCAAAGCTAGAACAGACACTGCTGGGGCCTGGCTCATGGCTTAGGCCATGATGGCCCACCATGGTTTCAGCTGTTTCTTGTGTATGTGAAGGGTGTAGGTACACTTAATGGAGACACTGACAGGCTCCTGGACAAGCACAGTTTCTGTATCAGGGAAAGTGACTTTATTTTTATTTTTATTTATTTATTTATTTATTTTCACCATCAGACAGCAGGTTAAGTGGTTATCCCTCCACTTCTGGGGTAGTTTGGGTGCCTGTAGCCGGGTACAAAGACACTCTGCATGTGGAGTACATGCAGCTGGAAGGTATAAAGCAACTATTTATTCATCAGCACGCATGAAATGTAGCTGGGATTTAATATGCTGCTAGGGAGCTAACCTTGATGAGGCACCTGTGGTGGGGAAAAGAAGGTTTTGGTCTTTAGGTAGGTATCAGGTAGGAGGAAAGGCCTCATCTCTCTGGTTCCATGAGGTTGCTTTTTGGTGTTGCCATCTTTTACCATCTCTTTCAGCTCTGGTAACCCAACCTCCTAGGTCTTGCTGGCCTAGCTAGATTTCCAGCTATGATTTTTATTCCCTTTAAAAAATATTTTTTTTAAAAAATTATGTATTTATTTTTGGATTGTATATTTTTCCATGTTGGTGTTGTCTATTGAGGTGGCTGGCTCAGAGGCAGGGGCACCCTGGGGAGATGTTGGATAGCAGCAACCAGGAGAGATGCAGCAAAACCTAGTGCAGGTGGCAGTGCCTGTCCCCAGTAGACAACTCCTCAAAAGCATCCTGTCTCCCCAGTGTGTGGCCTGGGGCTTATGTCAGCTGGAAGATTATAAGCCCCTGGGAGATGTGCAGCCTCTCTCAGCCTAGTGTATTTGGCTCAGAGTTAGCTTTCTCTCAGCCAAAAATGGTCCTTGCTGCTGGCTGTGTGCTTTGAAGAGAAAATACACCTCTCAAGGGGTGAGCCCCAGGGATGACTTCCATCCACACTTTTTTTTTTTTTTTTTTTTTTTTTTTTTTCCCTTCTCTAGTTAATTGTTTGGCTCAATTCATCTCTCTTGCATTTGTGGCAGGTGACCAAGTATCAGAAACTGTGGCAGAATTGGCACGCAGGTACTTGTGGCAGCTGAAGGGGATGTGGGGCTTGGCTGCCAGGAGTGCCAGGGTGAGCGTGCTGCCATGGGGAGGTTAGTCTGGGGATTGGAAGCTGTGCCGTCAGCTCCAGCAGGGAGGCCTCTGCTGTGCTGCAAGACCTCTCCAGGCACTGAACCTTGAAAACCTTGCTGGATGCATCTCCAGGGCTCCCAAAGTGTAATTTTGTGGGTTTACAGGAGGCTGGATGTATACTCGCAATGGCTTGCGTATAGTCAGCAGGCTCTGGTGGCCTTAGCAGGGTCAAGGACAGAGGCAGGAAGGGGAGCTAGGGATAGGGTTAGGGAATGTAAGTTACACTGTTTTTATGTCAGGCTTAGGTGATATATTGGTTGTGTGTGTGGCTTTTTTAATTGCATGGGCAATATTTTTGGTCTAGTGGCTTAGTAGAGTAGGTGTTGGGTTTTGCTTGGAGTGAGTCTTGGGTTTTACTTGGGCACTTTAAGTGCATATCTCTGCTTATTTTGAAAGTTGACATCCATTTTAGTTACTTTTTTTTTTTTTTTTTTTTTTTCTTGAACCTCCACAGCTGGAGGTAGATGTGGGCTCAGCCAGAGGTTTTCTGTTCTACAGGACCTAATTTGTGTTTCCATGAAATTTGGAGTCATTTAATATAATTATTTCTATATCTGGTTTCAGGAGTTTCTCCCTGTCTAAAGTCCCTGTCATATAAGGCAGGGGGAAATGTTTCGTACTTGACTCTTCACTGCATGGAAGCATCACCTTTATTTCTTGCCTCATCATCTGGAGAAGTGATAGCTCTAGTTATGCATGCATACGTGTGGAGTAGATACCTTATATGAATGAATTCTTTCCCTCTGAGGTGGGGCATATAATGTTTGTGGTCTGATGGGCCAGGCCAAATGTGACAGCAGTGGGTTTGCCATGCAAAATACAGAAAGGGACAGAAGAGAAAGTTCATCTGAATGAATAAGATAGCAGAAGGTAGTCAGAAATGTAGATTGGCGATCTTATAAGGGAAACATTTGTGATGATAACATCTGTTATGGCCTTCAGTATGTTACTGATAAGTAGTTGGTCAAAGTATACAGCATCTTTCAGGGTGCATTGTCATATACTAGCTGTGAACACATGTACAGAGAGGCTTCCAAGTAAGTCTGGATATCTTTCTAGACAAACTCAGCAAGGTTCAGGACTTTAAGCTTCAGCTTTGTTGGCAGGCCACAATAATTCTGTTGTAGTAGAAACAAAAACATATAAAAATGCACCACAGTAGCCTTATATGGAAACCATGCATTGAATTTAATCAAAATAACAAGTGTATATTGTTTCACTTAAGTGCCAAGAACCAGTTTTTCCTTTTTTCTGTTTTGAACATTAAAAGTTATCTGAATGCCATGCCTGTGTTCTAGGGTGAGGAACAAACAGTGTTTTACTATCTCAAACACTTTTGACTAGTTATATAACAGCCTGAAACATGTGGGCCTAGGACTTTTTTTTTCTTCAGTAGCAGCTGTTTGCAAAATGCATATATGTGTGGGAAATTACAAAGAAATAAAGCAACCAATGCCAAAATAGAAATTGTATAAAAGAGCATTTTTTTGCTTGCTTAGCATTACCATGACTTATCACATAGGTTGGTCATAGACAAGATATACAAGATATACCAAGCATTATTACTGTTCTGTGGGTATCAAGAATGAGTCTGTGGTTGTAATAAGGTGTGAGGGTGCTAATACTGAAAAACAGCAGACCATATCAGGGTTACACAGGGAGAACTCTTGAGTATTAGTAATGTAAATATGGTAGCAGTCCTCAATTCTGTCTAGAATGTATCATCAGAAATAACATATTGCTTTCAAAACTGTCATCTAAAGGTTATTTTTCTTTGAATCTTCTTTTTAAAAAAAATGGATAGAAACATCAAAGAAGAAATAAAAAGCAGAGTTTTTCTCATTTTTTTGCTGTTGGTCAGACCTGGTCACCTACCCTGCAACCAAGAACCACCATAAGCATGCATACCGTGGAGCTAACTCGCAGCTCATTTAAGACAGAGGTGTGAAAAGCAGACAGCTCTGAATTGGACTAAAAATCTTTAACAAGAAAAAGGGCTAATTATTAGCATGCTGCTGCCATTTGAATGAGTTTAGTAAAGCTTTTTAAGTTTAAAGCTGGCCTAATCTGTTAGTGTTGTTAAGCATTCCCAGTTTGCTGCACTCTAAGTGATGCATTGAGATAATATGTATTAAATTGTCAAGAAAAATCAGCACTGGATGGCAATGTTGCAGCCAAAAGGAGCAGAAGGAAGCCTCCTAAGAGGCTTTTACTGAGGAAGAAATTTGGAAGGTCATAAGACTAGGATAGTTGGTGTTGGCTTGAGGACAGCTGTAGATGGAAAAAAGTAGCAAGAGAAAGGACTCTGTTTGGACTGTTGCATTAAAGACAAGTGCTTCAAAGTTGCCTTTGGAAAAACTTGCACCTTCTGCTGGGCAAATGGCTCAGAAAACTGAGGCAGGACTTTGAGACAGCCTTTATGTGTTTAGCCAAAGTCAAGGAATGACTAATAGCCAACAAAGAAGGTGGACTGCCACAGGAGAGGTGCCATTTACATAGCTCATAGTTACATTACAATACGTGGTTCACACTGGAAGTTAGTGGGGTAATGTGCTGGAGCAGCTGGTTTGGCTTTGCTTAGATTTTTTTGCTTGTGCAGATCAGCCCCCTGCTAGGGAGCTGGGAGTCTGGGGCCTTGGCCTGCAAAGATGTTGGACTGGCCTTCAGAAAGGTGGCTGCTCACAGATTGTTCGGCTTTCAAACAGTTAATGTAAGCATCCAAGGTCCAAGGTATACATTAATTGCTGTTATCATTCTGTCAAACAACTGAATTATTGCCTGAGAACGTTACATGTTTACACAGAGCTTTGCACAATGAAAATGCAGGCATTCTTTTTCTTCTGTAAGGATGTGATCACCTTTTTTTTTTTTTTTTTTCTTTTTTTTTAACAAGTCTGTTACAAATAGAATATGGAGCAGTAACCTTTGCTCCCAAATGTAGGCAGTAATCTAATTTGAGCTGTGGAAACTGACTTCTTGAGCATTTGGTGCAACTTCTAATCCTTCTGGAGAAATAATTGTGTGTTAATTAAGAGGCAGAATTCCACAAGGCTTATTAGCTGTCTAGCTGGATCTGAGAAGCAGAAGGTTGAACAGAGTTTAACTAAAATTTAGAACTGTTAATTAGTCTCCTTTCTTTCTGGTTTCCTTTCTATTTTCTTGTTTTTAGTTTGTGTAGCACACTTTGAATGACCCGTGAGAAACTACTGTGCTTCTGACATGATAGCTCCCAATTGTAAATGCTGTACTTTACTGGCTGTGAAAGAATAAAGCTTTAAAAGAGCTTGGCTTCCCTTAGCTACAAGCTAGCTTGTTATGGAAGAAGAAATGACACAAAGTGGAAAAAGCAGGCTGGCTAATCTTGTTAAATTGGCTGAATAATGTTGCATTCAAGATTCCTGAACTCCATGCTGGAACACACAGATGCTTTAATAAACTTGAGATGACCTGTCTCACTTTGGCAGTTTTTACAGGGTTCAGAAAATGTTTGATAGGTGTATGGAGACTTAAGCATGAAACTCTTCCTCACAGACCTGCATTTAGATAGTTATCAATATGGGGATTTGTGAACATGCAAAGGTTTTACTTCCCTAATGTGTGCCTGGGCAAGATCAGGGAGGGAAAAGCAGACCCGTGAAACTCATGTTAGTATCTCTGAAAGCTTGTTAGACAGCATGCATAGAGATGTGAACTGTTTTCTGTATTTGCATTTGGATATTATGATTAATATATATATATAAAATTTTTATTTTTTTTTTTGAAGGGGAGGGGTGAGAGGGATGCTAGCAGGCGGTACAAAACTCCTGGGGATTCTGGTATGCTGGGAGGTGAGCTAAGCAAAACAGCTGCTCTTCCAGCTCGCTAGCCCCTGTACCCCCCAGTGAAATCATTTTGAGCCTGCTGAGCAGGAGCAGTTTAAAGGTCTGTTGTAAAAGACACAAGTATTCTATTCATTAATTAGACTTGTCAGAGTCTGCTTTGTGTCTGCCACAATGCATACTATTTCATTCCAAGGGTGTAGTTAAGCCCTTAAGCTAATTTGATTTCCGGCTCTGTTCCTCTTGTATTCAGTGTCTCACCTTTATATGTTTTGTTGTTGTAATCACCAAAATGTTTATATTTTCCTTTTCAGTTTATACCATGTCCCAACGAAGACATTTGCATTTATATAAATACTTCAATGCAGGATCAGTGCATTTGCCTAATACAGACACTGCAAAACAATATACATCTGAATGACTAATTGTGGTAATCTAACTGGTTTCAGAACAATATGATGTGCTTGTATTTTTGGTTCACAACTGGGGAAGGAGAGGGCTGAGTGGTAAAGGGAAGTAGAGTAAGTGCAGTGTAACGAACCCCTGAATTATAAACAGAAAAAAACTACCTGGTTATGGAAAAACATTCTAATTGTTCAGTTTAGAGTTGCTCTGTAGAAGCATGGTAGTCATGCTATGCTCTTATTGTTCCCAAGCATTTGGGGGTGATGGGTCTGTTCTTCCTTATTTTTAGTTACCTTACTACTTGTTTAAAATATGGATTTTTTTTTTTTTTTTTTTGTTAAAGATAGCCTAAGTACGTGTCTTAAGGCTAAATTTGAGGAGCTCATGAAACAGTAGGGTGCTTGACCTTAATTGTGGGATTCTAGGTATGCATGAATGAAAATCCTAAAAGCTCTGTTAAAATGTGCACTTTTTGTGCAACCCTCTTTGGCAGTGCTTGAATTGCTTCATTACTAAATCTTGGGTTGGTTTCTTGTTGCTATGCTAGCTTTTCTGTCAAGCATACTGCACAACATTCTGATCTGTCAGCTACTTGGCAAGAGTTGCTTGCTTAAATGATACTAAATACTTCTAATTTCACTTTAAAGGATTGTTTTATGAAGGGTTGTTCTTAGCCATAAGGCTCTAAATTGTGCAGTTTTGGACAACTAAATGATCTTCCTCTGGTAGAAGAAGAAAATGCTTTATCAGCAGATTTAACGTTCCAGTTGTCTTTAAATGACAGACTTGGAGAACATGATATTTGGATGGGAAGAGCTCAGATCCCAAATGGAGCTGCCTAACCCCATTTACTTGGGGAACGTCTCTGCATATATGCCTTGCTGCTTGTTTTGTAGGATCTTTTTCACTGACTTTGTGCTGTTTCACACTGAGACACAGATAGTGAACTTGCTGACGTTTATTATCTCCTGATCTTTAGAGTCTCTCTGCATTGTTGGAATGTCCCAGATATAATTTATTCCCATTGCTCAGTTACAGGCTCCTTTGTGAGATATAACTGTGAGCAGAGACACTGCCTAACTACATCAGTTCAAGGCCATACAGGTATAGGGTTGATACAGACAGATAAAAGTAGTTTTAAAAGATGAGTGTCCACAGGTAAAGCTTCACTGAATTTTAATGTTTTAAAGAAATACCTTTATGGCATAACAGTTGAGTTATAAACTAGATCCTGTTAGGAAGCAGCTGGTTACTTTAAAAAACGACAACAAAAGATTATGTTAACATTGAAAGGGGAGAAAAAGCCTTCATTAAGAAATATATCAATAACATGATTTTATTCCAGAGCATCACTTAGTATTTTACATAGCCACTTACCTGAACATAATAGAAAATGTATGCCTGTCTACTAGGAGTTATATGAATGCATATGTTAGTTATGTGGAGCTATATTGTAAAACTTATCTTAATCTAGAGGAAGATGAAGTAGATAAGTGTTGTGCTATTTTTGTGGTCCCCATGTTTTGTAGGACAAGCTTTGTAACTTTCCTTGGTGATATCTGGTGGATTTAGTGGAGAACTATAGAGAGCTGGGACACTCTGTAGATGGAGATACCACTTCTGTAATCCACTCTGCATCCTAGCGTGAGCTTCCTTCAGTGGTCTGGAGAGGGATTAGCTGGAAAGGATGCCATAAAGCCTAACTCTCTTCACTTCTTCTGTTCACTTTGTTCACTTCTCTAACATACAGCACATAGGGGACATGAAACTTGGTGTCCATACCTGGTGCATCCATTCTTTCTACCATAGTTAATTAAAAGCATGCCTTCAAAGAAAATATTAACACAAGAATCTAAGATGTAAGCATCCTATTCAGATCTGAAGACATTGTGACCTAGTTTTCCTAGTCCTGGTTTGTTATTAGTTTGCTTGGAGATGTACCCTGTAATTCTCCTTGTTGAAGCAAGCTGAATTTCTAAATCTTTTCTGGGAAGTCAAAGGTGGCACTTTAGGATGTAAGGGATGTAAGGACTGAATGTGTCTGCTTTTCAGAAAAAAGAAAAGTGGAATGCCTGAAGTTCTGTTATGCAGCTTTGCCGTTTGTGTGGCAGCAATACCCAAATAAGAAACATGCATGCATCTGAAGTGTATCAGCATCAGCTTTCTCAGTGTGGGACAAAATGACAGTGTGTCCTTTCTGCCATCCACGGAATATCTTGGAAGTGAAAAGTCTGACAGAAGAGGGAGATTAGCACATGGAAGGACACCTTGTATAGCTCTGTGGGGTATAATCCAAATTGAAGATAGTCCTTCTGAAAAAAAAAAAAAAAAAGCATGCAAATCATTACAGGCCTGCAGTATTCAGGGTAAATGAACCTATATGACATAATCCTTTTTTTTTTTTTTTTTTTTTTTTACTCTGCAAACTGAAGTCAAATGAGCTATAAAACTGGAAGTTCTGTTGAGCTGTTTACTTTGTAATGGTTAAATGGCTTAAAGGCTTTAGAAAAATCAAGAATTAGCTAAGTAAAATTCACTAGTATTTCACACTGTAGTTGAAAATGTTATATCTACACTGCAGTTCAGGTCTGCATCTGACAGATATATTTAGCCTTTGTGCCTCAATGACACTGTATATGTATGTGTGTATAAAATTCAAAATATATATTCAGTCGAATTGAATATCAATTAATATCTGCATTAAAATTGGGGATTCATGACTGATAGATTGTTCACCCTTCTTTCCTGACCTATGAGATGAGCAGAAGAAAGTGGATGATGTTATGTTGTCAAGGTAAAATGACGTTGTTTAGAAGAAGATAATATTTGTAGTTCCTGTTTCAATGAATAACATAACTGGAACGTTCACCCCATCAGGCAGCTCTGAAAAACAACCTTTCAGAAGGTCACAGGCTTGAGCTTGTAACCTTGCTGCCATTTGTCTGGTATGATCTCTCTTCATCGTAAACCTGAATGCATTTATTAGTATTGCAATGAAGAGAGTCTGAAGAGAATATTAAAACAGTCACTGTTGAGCCAGGGAGAAAACCTTAGTTTTTGAAAGTAGTGGAGCCAATAGACCTGTTGAAATAAGAGGTCATGTTCAGAATATGAACAGTACTTTAGGAACCAAAAGGGATACTCTTGTGAAAGAAAAGGAGATGTGAAGGAGAGGAAAAATGAATGTTGTTTTGGTTGCTTCCATGGAGTCAGAACAAAGTTTAGAAGTTAAAAAAAAAAAAAAAAAGTGTATTTTATTTAAAAGTACATTTAAATGATTATTTAGACAGATGTAGTCTAAATGCAATGAAGCTGGAAGGCAGACAGGATAAATGTTAATATTTGTTTTATCCATCAAGTGGGTATGGAGTCCACTAAGGCTATTTTTGAGTGAGTGGCTTCTTGAGCTGGGGAAGATAAGGCACCCTACTTGCACTCTACTTTAGGACTGCAACTTAAAATTGCAGTGGAGAAAATAGGTACAACTGTTGTCCCAACTTACTTTAATAGGACTCTGAAGTTTCAGAAGTCCAGCCTTATGCTGTCAGTGGCAGGAATAGGCTCAAATAAAGGCTTTCTTTGGAAGCTATTAAGAAACCAAGGAGGAAATAAAGGTTGTGTTCTTCTATTGGTCTACTTTAATCTGTTTGTATCAATTTATATGTAGTTTCTTAGTGTACAGGAAAAGAAAGAAGCTTTCCAGATAATAATTCTGGATAATAAATTAATACTTTTAGAGCAATAGGGAAAATGAGCGGCCTTCTCTATCCCCCATATTAAGATACAGTGTTGTATTGTCTGTCAAAGAACTGTGCTTCTAAAGAGAACAACTCAGACATAGTTTAATTCTCCTAGAAAGCCTCTGAGATCTAGTTTTGTGTGATCTGCTTTTAAGTATCAAGCAAGGGAGAAACCTGTCAAGAAACTGAACCAAAGCAGACCTTTCTCAGATGTGTGCTAAACTGGATGCCAATTTAAAGTTCAACAAAAAGCATGACCAAATGCTGTTTTTAGAAATGCTGTCCAAAGAAAAATGGATTGACAATTTGGGCCCACTTGACAAGTTTTCTGTTCTTAAACTGTGTTTTTTTTTCAAAGGTGTTAAGGTAAAGTTAGAGAGATTTGGGAGTTAGGTACTTGGTTCTTCCTTTGAGAAATGAATTGCTAGGTGAAGTTAGAGGGTATGTTGATATCTGCTACTCTAGAGGTATCCAAATTGAAAAGAACAGACAAACCTCAACAGTTTGGCCATTCGTTTGTTGGTTTGGTTCCACTGATAGCACTTCCAGAAATAATCAGTGAAGCAGAGATGCACACTAGCTGGAAATGTTCCACTTTTCCTCTACATTTCTTCTTATGCAGATGAGAAACCTACTGTAGTTTGTACAAGTTTTCTAGATTCAGTTCCATTTGGTATATTGATATTGCTGGAAAGTGGTGTACCAGTGACCTTGTGAAACAGTTTTTTCACTCTCTTTGAGTTGGTTTTCTCTTAGTAAATGTGACAACTTCAGGTAAGGAAAGGCAGTGCTCAAGTAGCGCGAATGATGCTGAGGAGGGTGGGCTCAGAAGGTGCTTCCTTGCTTCCATGGATACAGGTCACGCAGAATTAGGCACTCTCACCCAAGCTCTGCGGAAGATCATCAGCAAGCTTCAGTTTTTCTTTGAAATGTAAATGATTAGTGTCTCAGCTACTTGGATACTAAACCAAGCAGATCAGAGCAGGCATAAGGCTGGATTCTCTCTAACCTGTCTTCTGAAGAGTGCTCTTTTTTTTTTTATATATATATATATTTTTTCCTATCAATATACTACCTTTTTCTGTTGCATCTTGTTTTATTCTTTCTAAACTTGTGAGTGAAACCTGACAGCCCTGAAAAAGCTTTTATTTGTTAGTATGTTTTTGTGGGCTCTTTAGACATAAAGGTCACTCAAACACAGATTTGCTGTTCTGCATCTGAGCTTTATGCTGTCTTGGTTCCAGATTTTTATGTAAATGAGTTAGGATAGTATATTTATTACCAGTGAAAAGATAGAGCAATCAATTTTCAAAAAAGGCAAGTGGTGCTGTGCTTGATCACACATTTTTCCTGCTTAAAAATAGCAAGTCAAATGCTGGAAGTTGCTGAATGCTTTCAATATTCACTATTAAGGTAGAATTTCACATTATGATGATTTCCTAGAATTAGGCCTTTCATTTAACATAAAGATACATGTATCTTTCTGTTCTTCCTTCTATGTGTATTCTTTCTGTCTTGTTATACAGTAAAACAATTAAGTTTTCTCTTCCATAAAAATAAGTTTTAACATTGCTTATTTCAGCAATGTCTGTGGGGTAAAAAAATCTAAAATTAGATCACAGATTTTTTTTTTTTTTTTTTTCTTTTTCCTGTCTGGAACTGATTTTAGCTCCTCATGAGAGAAATGGGATCTGTAGGTCCCAAATAGCCTTTAAACTCTAATTGTTTGTTATGTAAGAGAACCAGCTGGTCGTTCTAAAGACGTTCTAGAACAAACAATGCTGCTAATGCACAGGAAAAAACAACAAACAACAAAAAAACAACCTTTACAGAGGTTACATACATATTTTCTGTTAAAGGTCCTTGTGTTAATTTTTATACTATTAGAAAAATCACATAAACACACACAGTCCTATTAGTTTGCTTTATGCTAAAACTACCGAATTTCTAACCACATCATGAGCAATGGAAAATGTGTTATTTTCATCAGCTCTAGTCTGTACATTAAGTCATGTAGTAACGACAATGGATGGTAAGTTACCTGCCGTGTTTATTTGGCTACTTATAAGAGAAGACTGGAAGCAGGCCTGGTGTTACCTCAGAAGGAGAAAGACTGGTCAGACTTTTTTCTTGAATTAAGACAACACTTTTTTTTCCCCAGTTTTTCATGCCTTCTTTTTAAAATGTGCTGTGTTAGCAGTATTGGGAATCTTAGAGTATTCTTTTTCTGTCTGGATAGCTTTGAGCATGCCATAGTAATGGCGAAACTGTTCTGATCTGAAGTCTTAAGCAAAATTTCCTTATATACAGAAAATTATCTCTTGCATGTATTGTAGTAGTCCTTGCATTTCTATATATCTTACAGCTCTTACTCATGCAAAATTTTATTTCTCTTACTTTCATGGAGTTCTGTGAACTGTGAACTTAAAGACTGTGAGTTTTATATATTTTTGTTTAAGTCTAAAAAAATCTTTTTTTTTTTTTTTTTTTTTTTTGTATAGTCTGAGCCTACAAACTCCTGAAATGACTGCACAGGTGTAAAGACAGACCTTCCTTGTTTCAGCCACATAGGCAGTGACCCAGGATGAAATCTGCCACTTGCTCCAGCAGAACTTTTTGGAGTTGGCTTTTTATTTATTCTCCTATGATGTTGACAGGGTGACTTGAAACTCCCTTGTGTGAGATTATGGGTTTATGCTTGTGCAATTACCAAGGAGCAGCTAGTGAAGGTAGAAAATGTTCCGTGCTGGTACTCCTCATGCTCCGTTCTTCATGGAGACATTCCAAGAGTTAATTCTGAAGGTTCAATATCTTAACTCTTAAGATTAATAATTTTTGCATTAAAACTGCTTGAAATCTGGGATTTTCCCAGCTATAACAAGGGAGCAATTTTTTGACCTAATGAAAGTATGGCTTATTCTTTAGTGATCTTTGGTTGAATATAAAAGTTCACTCCTCTCTTTCTTTTTTTGTCTTTTAATATTGCCCTGGGTTTGGCTGGATAGTTAACTTCCTTTATAGTGGCTGGTATGGTGCTGCCTTTTGGATCTAGGATGAGAACACTGGTGACAGCACAGGGGTGTTACAGTTGTTGCAAGGCAGTGCTCCCACAGAGCCAAGGACTTTCCACCTCCTCCTGGTGAGCAATGGCATTGTGCATCACTTGATTGCTTGTTTTGTTTTCCCTTCCACTCCCTTTCTTTCCTATTAACTGTCTTTATCTCAACCCATGAGTTTTATTTTTTTATTTTTATTTCTCTCTCAATTCTTTCCGCTGTAGCACTGGGGCTAGGGGAGTGAGTGAATTGCTGTGTGGTGCCTAGCTGCCTACTGGGTGAAACCACAACAAATGCTCAGTAACATCTTTTCAGGAAACTCATCAAGTCTTTCTCTAAGCTTCCCTTCATGTATTGGTTTGAAACAATTCGTTTAGATTGGTATCTAAACGAATATCTCTTAACAATTCTAAGAAAACGATGAAAGAAAGCAAAGCATAGCACTGTGATATTTGAACTGTGATGGCAAACGTGAATCTTCAAGCATATTTGCATGGAGAAGGCTTTATCCCATTTCCATCTGATGTTAGTGTTTTGCTTTAAATTTGATAGTGTAGTTCTTCTGAAAAGAACAGAAGTAGTATGAAGACTGCATGTTCACTTGGCAAAATGAGTTTGCAATGAGGATCTTTTTTAAAATAACAGCAAAGAAAACAATAGCAAAATTGAGATGTGGAGCTCTGCTCTAATGGTGCTATTTAAACAAAAGCTTATCTTTTTTTTTTTTTTTTTTTTTTAAAAAAAAAAAGGCAGAATAGTGTATCCTATTGATTTGTAGTCAGGTGCCAGACATTATTACCACAAAAATATATTCCATGTAAAAATCAATACACGCATACTATAGTACATTAGTTACTGCATGTTTTTTTCCTCATTTAAGTACTTACTGATTCCGTATTAGGTTTTCAAATTAAAAAAAAAAAAAGAAGGAAATGTAATGATCTATATAATCTTTTATACTATATTACTTCAGGAGTAGAACTAGCTGGCTGATAAATTTCAAACTTTATGTCAAGTTATGGTGTAATAGTTGCTTCCCATTTTTTGAAGTTACTCACCTTCTAGGATGTACTTTAATGTATGTACATTCTTCACTTCAGAAGTAATCTCTACAGGATTAGTGGAACATGCATATAACTGAAACAAGGAACTGCTCAACTTTCATTAAAAACAAACAAACAAAAAAATCCACTTTACATATTTTAAAGCTTTATGTGTGCAGTATTAAAGCTTTCTCTTTATACATGCATATTGTTAATGCTATCAGAAAGGAGTAGGTAAACATGCAGTTCTTCTATTACAGTTCTCTTAAGAAAAATAATCTAACTTTAAGGTTTGTTTTTATACATAAATGTGTAATGTTTTTGAAGCACTTAATACTACTTCAATTGAGTGTAAAAAAAAGTTCATAAATGTTCAGAAACAAACTGAAAATATGTTACATAAAATCTCTGTGAACTGCTGCCCTCTCAAGAACTGAGCAAATGTATTGCTTGGGGTTATAGCTGGAGTTTAAAAAACAACAACAACAACAAAAAAACAACTAATCAAAACATTTCTTTTTCTAAAATAGATGCAAATGAAGGTGGTTTTGCCTTGGATATAATTATGATTTAAAAACACTCTACTTAACAGGCTTTAAACCTGATGTGTTGAACCTTGTTGATCACTCTTTTCTGATTTTGCCTTGAAGCTCAGCTTCTATGTATCTTAAACTTGCTTGGCCTAACTAGCACAGCACCTAGCTACTTTACACTTCTTGTGCATTATGAAAATGACTTGAATGATGCAGTGAGCAGTTGATAATGTTTTGTTTAAGGAGTTTCCCAGCTGTGTATTTGTCATCCAAATATGCAGACTGTGTATGTGTTCAGTTTAATGTGGCAAAGATACTCCATATTAACACATTGTCCGTTCAAGAATTCCTGTTGCTAAGCCACAACTATACTTGCTTTTTCTTACTGGTCCAGCTATCCTCGTTTGGCATCTTTGTGCAATGGAATTTGCTTATTTCTTTCACTAAAAAATGGCATAATGTTAAAAGTGGTTCAGACAGGTCCATTCTCAGATAGTTTAAAGGTCTGCACTGGAGAGCTGAAGGTTTGAGTCCCTTGGTAAAAGAACAGCCTAATATGTGATACTTCAAAGAAAACTTCTGACTGGCTTAAAAGTATTTCTCATCTGTCCTCAAAAGGTAGCTCTACAGTTTCTATCTTGAGAGGATAGAGACATTTCTTCATCCCTTGGTAAAGTGTCTAGGTCTCTTTCAGGTGCAAGGTAAAACTTTGGCTGTACCCACTGGAAATGCAAGGCTATCTCTAGACGGGTACCTAACTGGTGGGAGTTGTTCAAGTCTGTCACTGCTCTTTAGGTATGTAGTCTATTATCTACCTATTATGCCTAATAGGTATATAACAGACTATGTAGAGAGTTTAGGTTGATGAGACAAAATCTGCTTTTTTTTTTTTTTTTTTTTTTTTCTTCCTCTAAGATAGCAATACAAGTAGCTTAGTTGGTGTCTAATCCATGTCTTTAAGAATTACTAATAGTATTCTAATTATAACTTAACGTTCTTTGAACTTAAAAGATCAGTAAGATAGCAAGCCTTCAGTGGTTAATATTGTTTTTCTGTTTTAAGTCTAGATAGAAGAGATGTAGTTTCTAATTAGGAAGAGTGACCTAGAATGACACGAAGACCCTATATGTGATTCATCGACACATTATACTAGCAACCTAAAAGAAAGAACTCATAAAAATAGAGTGATGTGATAATGAACTCTACCCTTAATGTATAAGCATATTAACTGGAAAATATGCCCAAACTTGCTAAGATAGGTATATGTTTTACCATGAATATTCATTATAGTCTCTGTCTTAAGGCAAAACATAATGTGGAGGTACTGCTTTTTAGAGGAATAGCTCTGAGGGCTCAGGAGTTGTTAAAGATAAGCTGGACTGAATACTGCTTACCTTACAGGTTGTAGAGGAAGTCTAAACAAAAACATAATTTGGGCTTTGTCTAAAACTTGCACTGCCCTATAACAAATCCCACACGTGTGACTAAGTAGCTTCCAGTATTCCATGCAGTATCTACAGCATCTCCCAGCTGGGGGGTGGGGGGAGTGGGAGGGTGGAGGGATGAGATAGCAAGGCATAGCATGTCCCTCTGTGTTGAAGACAGTGTGTCATTTTATAGAATTATAGAATAGAGTTGTTTAGGTTGGAGTGCCCATCCCACCAGGGATGGGCATTCCACTATGTCCCTGGGCAGCCTGTTCTGATGCTTGACTGCCTTCTCTGAAGAAATTCTTCCTAACGCTCAATCTGAATCTCCCCGGCACAACCTGGGAATCTCCCCGGCACAACCTGGAACTGTGTCCTTGTCTCACCTGATATGAAAGACTGACGCTCTCCTCTCTGCAACCACCTTTCAGGTATTTGTAAAGAGTGATGAGGTCTCTTCTCCCCCAAACTAAACCCCACGTCCCTCAGATCTAGAGATTTAAAATCTAGAGCCCTACAAGCCCTCTTTTAAATTAACTCACTAGTGTGAAAATCTAGCAGGTCATATATGCCAAAATAAATGTTGCAAATGTATAAGGAAATCTTTGTTACCTCATTTGGAGGCTTATCTGTTTATTTCCATAAATTGTGTACTTGTAACATAAGCATTGACAAAACCTTCCTACTATACTGAAATCTTAAACTGCTTTTTTTTTTTTTTTTTTTTTTTTTCTAGAGAAGCCTGCACATTCACTCAAAGTCAGTAGCACATTTAGTAATGCCATGGGTGAAGGCAGCTTGTTAATATTTTCCAAAAAAAGTCCTTCAAAATAGATCTTAATGCTTAGAACTTTTGATTTCATGGCTGGATGATAACAAATTAGATGTGTAACTAATGTGTTCTGTTGTCTTGTAACGTAGAAGCAACAATCATTTTTTTCAGGAGTAACACTCAAATTATTTTTTATTATTTTGGTCCTTCAGAGCTATAAAGTGATCAGAATCAATTAGTGGTGAGCGCATTTCATGGAAGGCTGTATCTGTTACTCTTCTCTGGGTCTAAATCTTCCTGTCCCTGCTTGCTCACCAGGGAATAATAACTTAGACAGCTTTCTTCACAAAAGACCTTGAGTTTCAGCATAGATGGGAATGGGAACTTCATTCCCTCCTCATAAATATTAGTTTGTTATTATAAAGTACTATAGGAAAGGAACCTGTACTCTGAACATCTATCAAAGAAATCAAAAGTTGCACAAGAATTGGTTAAAGATGTGATGCTAGTCTTTCCTTGCAAGGTGTGTAATGCAATGAAACTGTTGCATGAAAAGTGATAAAGAGAAGAGGCTGTAAAAATAGCCTTTTTTTTTTTTTTTTAAAAAAAAAAAGACTAATTTCTGTCATATTTTTAACCCACAGTCATTATCATCAAGCATGTTTCCATACAAAGAAGGCTTGAAACTTGCTTAAAACTTGAAAAAACAAAACTGCTTTTTTTCTCTTCAGATAACATGCCTTGAAAGGCTGAGCTCTTAATAGCATTTTACAAAACCAGTTTAAGAAAAGTTTGCAAGTGAAACAATTTTCTATTCTTCACATAATGGGAGAAATGTGGGAGGAGATGTGATCATCTGAATCGTGATTTCTCTGCAGTGCAGTTGCATGTCCTCATGACAAGGCCACAGATAGGGAATATAAAATTATATATTAGCTATGCATATTTGAAAAGTATTTAACAGACTTGCTGAGCTCTAAACTGTGGTGGAGTTGTTTCAATAATCATTCAGAATTAATTTACAGAGCTTATGAAAGCTCAAGTTGACACAGAGGCCATGATGACAGAGGTCTGTAAATACCATGACATAAGGCACGTGCATTTGGGAGGCTTCCGGGGGACCTGTGCTTTCCAGTGGCATGCCATGGGTGTGTCTGTTCATTTCATTTTCGAATTTATCCACTAAATAAAGATGAACTCTTCTAGGAACAACTGATATTCTCTTTCCATCAAAATGGTAGATAGCAATTCTGCTTAGGGAGGGTGGGAGTGGGTGGGATTTGAAGACCCTGATGTCTGATTAGAGCATAGTTTTGTGAACAGTACTAATCAAAAAAAAAGTTCTTCAGTATCTCTTATGAAGACTTTTTTGACTTTTGAATGATGGCTCACACTGATTGCAATAAACCAAATACATCCTCAGTATTGTCTGTCTCCTCCCTCTGCCTTTCATTGACTGTACAAGTTTCAATTAAGTTGTAGGCTGTCGGAATGTTTTGTAAGCTCCTGTTTAAGGAACGGTAGATGCTGCCATACTTAACGGGGCTATTATTTGCTGGTGAGTTAATTTGTGATGGGGGTTGTTTTGAATGTGTATGATGTAAGTCACTGCTGAGCCAATTTCTTGTGACTGCTTAATTCTTATCAACTTATCTAACTCAGCCTCTTCTCTTTTAAATTGCTGTTGAAAAGTCTGGAGACTTGATAATTAATTTCACTCACAAAAGTGTGTTATTCTTCCCGTTTGTAGGTTCTTGGTGGGACTATATTGTAAATTTCAGCATGGGCTATAGAACAGACCATTATATAATGGCACATATAACTTACTCTGTAACATGTAGGCTGTTAGATAATGCTGGCATGCCCACAGCCTCTGTTCTCTGTAGATCACGTAGGCACACCTGACTGTACTGAAGAGGTAGAAGCAACAGCTATAAATCAGGGGAAAACATGGTTTGACAAACCAGTGCAGAGATTTCTGCAGTGTCTTCCTTGTTAAACTTTTCCCCAGTTAAAAATTATCAACTCATTCTCATTCCCAGTCTTTTCTTCCCATGTGATTTTTAATTTCCTTCACTGATAACTCTGTTAATCAAGTAATATCAAAGCAGCAGACTTTTGGAAGTGCTGACCTTCTTGCTGTGGTCCATTTTTTGTATGCTGCATTTAAGAAATGGGGCGGGGGGCTCTTGCAGGAATGCAGGTTATTCTTATAGGTACCTGCACATAGTGGGATAATAAAACATCTGGAAAGTTTCACTTTTGATCAGTGTTTTGGAACTGATTGATGTTTATACTCTGTTACTTGCTCAGAAGATGAAATAAATCTTTATTACTAAAGGGTTAGATCTCTTTTGTTATATTAAAGGGGAATACTTGAGTTCCATTGATATGAAATTATTCAGTTTAGCTAGCAATCTGAACAACTAATTCATACATTCAGGGTTTATTGCCTAATGCTTAAAGCTGTAAGAAAACAGCGAGTAAACAAAAATTGCCAGGTCAATAAGCATGTGAAAACCGAGATATGAAGCCTGAAGTATTTGGATATAAGCAAGTACTTCTGGATCCTCAGAGGAGTCCCCCGAATGAGCACGTTACAGAGCATCTTGTATGTTAATTCATGCAGGGGTGAGGACTATTTCCAGTCCTTGTCACTGATATTTACACAATTTTGTAATATTTCCCCGTGTTTTCGTGTTTGTTTTATTATTTTTTTCTCCCTGTGGCTAGCATGTTTCTCTCTCACTGTGTTGGCAAATAAGTGCTCAGCAGGGAAATGCCTAATGTAAGAAAGTGGCAGAAGTTAGGCCGATGACTCAGGACTCCGCAGGAAAGCATTTTCTATGCAGTTGCTGCCCAATGACAATTGATACGCTGCTTCAGAGATGAACTGCGCTTTTCTTTATCATTGCCGGACAATGGAGAGTTCTGCTTTAATGGTTTTCTGTTGCTATGTGAGAATGATGGTCTGTAACTGCTAGAGTAATAAGAAAATAAGGGTTTCTTGAGTAATTCTGTTATTATGTAGGGTAGGTGCTGTGTAGTTCTCATTTCATGCTCTGAAAGACGAACCCACAGGGTCTGCAGAAATCTAAAATAACAAGCTGTAGATTAAGACTTTGTGGGATGTATAGTTTTTTGACCTTCCCAGTGCATGTCTTTTTGATTGAGGACAGATGAGATTAAGTGACCTGTGAGGGACAGAGCACTAAACATCACTTACACCTTCTGCTGAGGCTGAAGGACGCCTGTTTGATTGCTTCAGAAGAAGAGTGGGGGAGAGACTTTCATGGGTTGGGGTGAAGTCGCTCAGTCTTGCATCCATGTCTTGCTACGGTGATTGCTTTGGAAATTAAAAAGGGATAATGGAAGAGCAAATGAGCTTGAATTTATATTCCGTGTATGGATTTAAAATTCAGTAACATATACCTCACAAGATACTGTTCTTTTATGGGGTATGTGTTGCTATAATACTAAATCAGCACTATCTATGACAATTTCGTTGTATTAATACAAGCCTGTTGTGTTTGGTCATTGACATCAACTATTTCAAGACTTGTGCTATCTTTGGATTCAGCTCTATTCTCAAATTGCATGCTTTTTCCAGTAGTGCCTGAGGCTTGCTGGGTTAAATGATGTCTGAGGAAGGCTTTGGTGTTCGCTGCTTGACTGCTTTATGTGAAATTAAACGTGCTTAATGACACAGTATTACGGGTAGTGATGAACAAAATATAACTGCAGTGTACAACATGGCTTAAATTACTATGTTTTTCTTAAGTTAAACTTCTACATCCAGATTTAGAAGTTGATTAATGTTTGTCATGCATAAAAGCCTATCTGAATTAGACTCACAAAGCTGCTATAGGTTATACTTAGAGGCTTCTGAGTATATAGGTTATACTTAGTGACTTGGTGCATAAATAATCAAGGGTATGATGCTTGAGGTCTTCAGTAAGATGTGATGCAGGTACATGAATATGGAAGAGGTTTGAATTCCCCACTGTGTCTAAAACATTTAGGAAGGGTGCAAATATTGCCACTATTATAAAATGTATACTATGGATGCTGTCAAAAAGACAAGTGTGGCCAGTTTATATAGATCAGGAATTGTACCAAGGATATCAAGATCACCCAGGTGTTGTATGTCCACGACCTTAATAAGCACATGACAGCTTTTATTATCTGAGGCTTCAAACCCCCATGTGTGAAAGAGGGACGGTGCTAAGTGAGGCAGAAAGGGGAAGTGGGTGAGCTATTGCTTGTTTGTCTTGCTTATTTGTTACAACGCTACTCGAGCATAACTTTCCTCATGACCTTTCAAATTATTTGGTACTTGATGATGCACTGCATTTGAGAGTGTCTTTTAGCCTTGAGATTTAAAGGAGTTGTCACAAGAGTATCGATGAGCAGGCAGTTAACAGATCTTGAATCCATTGAAACACCGTGGGGAAACCGGGTTGTCTCTTTTTTGATGCTTGCTGCACTGTGACCCTAGGGCTTACCAGATAGGATAAAACATGTTTCTGAAGTAGCTGAAATCCATTACAAGTTGACTTCTGTTTTTTCTTTTTTGTTGGTCCTAATTAATGCTTGTATATCTTTAATTTCTTAAGAAAAGCATTCAAGTTCTAAAACTTACAGGATTCCCATTGGTGTATATACAGAGGACAATGAGTTTCTTCTCTCTTCAGTTTTAATGTTATTTCTGTAATAAGCTCTGCACATCCATTCCTAATATAATGACTTTTTTTTTTCTTTTTTTTTTTTTCTTTTTCCTCAAGGCTCCCAAAATAAAAAACAACGAAGACCCTCTTAAATGGAGAATCTGTTTTCCAGGTTCCAGCTGAAATTGAATTTATCCTGTAGTTATGAACCCCTAAATACAGAGACCTATTAGGAAAACCTTGGAAAATGTGTTGCATGTATCATTTCCTAATAAAATGTAGTGAATATCCTACATGCTACTGCTTGTTCTTGTCACTTGTACAAACACAATGTATATGGGGGGAAACAAAATCTGTCACTGTAAAATATTACTTCCAAGAAACCACAATAACTAACATTTTCAACAATTTCTAGGAAACTCTGAGTTAGTTTATTCAGCTCCACAGTGCTAGCAACTGAAACACACTTTAGAAATAAATCCTATTTAGCTCTGAGATTCCCTAATTTTGATGTTGCAGTTCTAGAGCATTTCATGGAGGACAGCACAGGACTCACTTTAATTGGATTATTTGGGGAAAAGCTGCCACAAGATACTGGACCAAAATCCCCAGCTGTCTTAAATGCACCATAATCCTTCTTGCAGAGTGGTTGGGAAACATTTTTGATGTGATAACATTTTATACCCGCTTTGCTTTGTGTACAGATGTTGACACAAGGTTCAGAGCAAAATAAAGGCTGGCTCCTTACAAGGTAATATAAAGAGAAATAAGATATTCAGCACAGATAAGGTAAACATGCAAAGCCACTAGTATGGGACAGAGATCATTCTTTTTGTTGAATAAAGTCTAATGACCTCTTTGCTTGAATAAACAACTGATGATGGGGTTGTACTGACAGAACAAGGCACCACACGCTTATTCCTAGCTCAGTGCACAGGAGGAAATGGGGTGCCCCTGTGAGAAGTGGCCACAGCTGCAGGGACCAGAACAAACCTCATGGGGGACCCATGCTGGGGCTGTCTGTTCCTGAAGGACTGCATCCTTGGGTACAAACCCATGCTGGAGCAGGGGAAAAAGGTGAGGGGAAAGGAGCAGCAGGGAAGTGTCACAGACTGACCTTAGCCCCTGTTCCCCACCCCTCTGGAGACCAGCTGAGTCTGGGAAGGAAGTGGGGATTGGAACGAGTTTTGGTAGTGTTTTCAGTTCTTACCATCCCCCTATAATATTAATTGGCAATAAACTAATCTTCTAGTTCAGTCTTTCTTGATGATATTGGTGAATGATCTCCATGTCTTGACTCGC
The DNA here is from genome assembly GCF_011077185.1 of Oxyura jamaicensis. NCBI lineage: Eukaryota > Metazoa > Chordata > Aves > Anseriformes > Anatidae > Oxyura > Oxyura jamaicensis. The sequence goes on from NC_048896.1 coordinate 59,172,157, forward strand.
AAGCCCTTTCCTCAATTTCCTCTCTGCCTTGCTGAGGAGGGGGGTGAGGGAGCAGCTTGGTGGGCACCAGGCAGCCAGGAAAAGTTCACCCATCACAGCAATGTATTAAATAACATGCCTGACTCTGTTTCTGAGAGTACAGCCTACATTGTTTAGTTCTGGTCTGTCCTTTGTTCTTCAGGATGCCTTTTCTAATATCTGTGGAGGCATGCCTGTGTGATATGTGGCCTACGGCAGTGCAGCCTGCAGTAGGGTTATTTCATGAGGCTGACATTTGCAGGCTTTTGTGGGACTCATCTTTGGACAAGCTGTCCTCTACAGCACTTTCTATTAAAAATCTTATGTTTTATTTTCCAAGGGTCCTTTATAAAAAATGCTTTAAACTATTGAGTAAGTCCATAACAAGCTTTTAATTTTGTCAGCCACAGAAAACACATGGTATCCTTACGGAAGGGATGGGCTGTACCAGTCCCAAATCAATTAGTGCCTTTTAGTTCTTTTGTAATTATAAATTCAACTGATGCTACAAACAAATAGGTCTTTGATTCCAAAGTTACTTAAATCTTCAAACTCTGCTGAAAATGGCTACAGGCTCATTACTTTGTTCTTCCCATATTACTTCAAGAGATTCTTGGCAATTTGAGAATCATGTCACAGCTATTTTTTTTTTTCTTTTGGCTATTAAGCTTTTGTTAATCTGGTAAGTATAGCATCCAAATATCAGAAATGGGTGAAATCTTGAACTGTTCTTGTGGTGTTCAGACTCTCTTTATTAAGAATGTATTTTAAATATATTTATCTGGGATGTCTGGGCATTTTCTCAAGCAATGAGAAGGACAAAGTTATATAAACCAGGTCACCAAAACTGCTGGGGATGGGGGGGCGGGGGGGGGGTCGGGGGGGGGGGGGGGGGGGAACAAAACATGTTTTTCACTTAGCACATCACCTACAACTTAAATCTGATAACTGTCCCCTAGATGGTCAGCTGAAGTGCAACGCTGTCTGCCTTCATGCACCTGAGCTATCTTCAAGATAGAAGAAACATACATCTGAGAATGACTTTAAGAGGTAAATGAGAATTTTAAGGACATCTGATGTATCAAATCAGCATTAGCTCTTTTTAATGTTGCGTATCTTCTAGAAAATTACTGTTACTAATACAGCATTTACTGGCGCAAATGCGGAGCTCCAACCATGATGTGGTGCACCCACTTTATTGCAAGTAACTTTGCCTCAAAACTTGGGCTATTTCTATTAGTTTAGCTTATGGGGAAAAAGTAGAAACAGAAAACAGTAGACCTTAATAGTGTCTACAGGCCTCAACTAATTCCTGAACTCTGTGGCACACAAAACCAGGATAGCAGATTGTCCCTCCAAAAAAAAAAATAAATAAATAAAGCCACACACAACCTTGTGAATACCTTGCTTCCTCTGTGGTGGGAAGAAGATGGAGATGGAAAAGTGTAATACAAATGTCTGGAACAAAATGAGGAATAGCAGGCAAGACTGAGTCCAGGTTTAATATTCTATTCGTTATAGTGAAGTGTGCTTCAAACAGACAGAGAGAGAGCAAACAGTGAAAGAGACTTCAGATCACAAGTCCATTAATTATGAAATCTAAAGAACAGACAGCATAAGTTTGGTGAAAGTGCACTAAGCAATGCCATTTTGTACCATGCAAATTGCCTTGAACCCTCCGTGAAAAGTAGTGAGCTTTTTTTGAAGAGGAAAAATAATGAATATGCTTTAGAAAGGTAATGACATGCCTATATATCACTGAAACAGGAGGCAGAACACAAAACAAATTAATGATTATTTGTAAACCTAATAAGGGAATGTCAAGGACAGCTAGTGCTCCAGACAGTACATGAATGTGAATGATAAAAGAGAAAGCAAACAGCTGCTAAGAAAACTACAAGAGAATTACTGTGTCATTAAAATCAAGTATAAAGAGGATATATATTAACAGAAATGCTAACCACATTTTTTTTTCTAATATCCAGGGACTTTTGTCAAAAACTTTAATGATGTGATTTACTCCTGTCAAATAAGGACCTTTTAGATAATGAAAGTATGAAAACAAACAAACAAAAATACAGGTTTGGAAAAAGTCTATTGTGGTCCCTGTGTATCTGTTAGTACGGCATTACCTGTACCTGTGCACAAAAGGTTGATAGGAATTTTTGTCTAATGGGAGAGGGGAAATCCTGGAATGCTAACTTTAAGCTGAGTCTGATTTTGGATTTTTTTTTTTTTTTTTTGAACTGTGGCTGAGGTATTGTTTTGGAACTTAAAAAGCTGTATGTTCTGCTGCTGTACGTGGTCGAGTTACTCTGACTGTGCATCTCAAGCTTCTTGGAAGAGGAAAAGAGCAAGAAGTGATCACCTGGCCTGGGCATCATACTTGGCCCTCATCCCCCTTTTTTTTTTTTTTTCACGGGGTTGAAAACCCTTCGGCTGTTGTAATTTGCTGTTCTCTGCTGTAGCATTTCCCAGAGGAATGCGTCTGCACTGGGGAAAACTTTCTTTGCAATCTCAACCTTCTGAAGGCGTATGCTTTTAAAAGATACTATTGCAGAATATTGGAAGAAAATAGAAATTGAGGACGATTACATTCTTTACTGGAGAAGAACACTGTCCCTTCCCTACCCCTCAAGCCAAAGTTTGTAAACTTTGTTATCTTACACTATAATATTAATCTTTAATAACAGGGTAAGAGAACTCTTGCGATTTGTCTGTCTGTCTTTGGCACTGAGTTTGAACTGACTCTAGTTATAGCCTAATGAAATTCAAATAGCTGGACTGAAGGTTAGAAGGGGGATGACACATGAGGCTGATATTAATAATGTATGTGAGCAAATATACTTGCAGTAACAGTTCCGACAGTGTGGAACAAGTTTCAAAGAGAGGTCTGTCTCAATATGACCCATACTAGAAAACAGGATTGAAACTCAAGATTCAAACTCAGTTTCAGAACAGAGCTTTCCTGTCCGCTGAGCTCCCTTCCGATAAAAGCCATCCCCTGCTGTGCAGCAAATGCCCAAATCATTTCATAACAATCTGGTCAAATAAGCAGTTACAGATTTTCCCCCTTCTGAAGCTGTCAACCTTATCAAAAGTGATGTGGAACTGAATTATTATCTATGCTTGATCATTCGTCACACTGGAAATAACAAGTTTTGTGCTGGTTTGGTGACAAAGCAATAGCAAAGTATGTGAGCTAAATTACCTCACGTGCTAGAAAACACGAAACAGCCTTGTGTTTTGTACTTTCCTAACAAGTAGAAAATCTTGGTAGTTCCATTAATTGGGTATAGATTTCTGCCTTGCTAAATGGTCGTGAAGACAAGACTCCCTTAGAGTCTTCTGCTAACAATACCAGCTTCTTTTCAGACAGTGGTTTTTAACTCTCTGTATTGTTCATCCTGAAGTCTGTTGACAACCTGGAAAGGAAATCATCTTGTCTGTCATCTTCTTTTGAAAATCCAGGAAAAATAAATGCATCAGATAATGCTTGTCTTACATGATTGTTTTTTTTTTTTGTCAGACTCTGGATATACCGTGCTATTTTCTGGCACAGGGAGGTTTTGGTTAATATTCAGCTGAGGATTCATTGGTTGGACAGTGTTCAAATAGTTGTGAGCCCTCTCCCCTCCCCATTTGTTGGTGTTTTTTTTTCTTCTAAATACCTGATGAATATCTTATCTCATATTGTGAATTAAATTAAGGTGGTAATTTGGGAAGTCCTGAATTGATGTATGCTTTAAGGAATGATCTTTATTGATTGGCAACCGTTTTCTTAACCAGTCTGGATTTGCTACAAAGCTTGAGAAAGTGACAAAGCTAGTGAAAACATGAGCAACATTTATTTTAACAAGGTATTTATTTTCTATGGTCATCTGAGGATCTGTAAGACTTAGATGCCGGTAGTCAAACTGATGGTAAACGCAGCCTGTCCTTATTTACAGAAAAATCTAGTAGTCTTCCAGTACAACATCTTCTCCTAGGTTTTATCCATTTCCTTTGCAGTTCAGCAAATTTAGGAAGTCTCTCTTCCTATGCTATCCTCAGGACTTGGTGTTGTCTGCTGCTACAATGGACATTGTCACCCCAGTATGGACTTATCTTTGAGCAGAGCTTCCCTTGAGTTATGTGGTATCTTGCTTGCAGAGCAAAAGAACAAGGAGTGTCATCTCTTACACTTAGGTTTACAACTTCAGAAGTACTCCTTTTTTTTTTTTTTTTTTTTTTTTTTTTTTCTTCACTCAGTGCCCCTGGAAATGATTGGTGGATTTTTTTTTTATTTTTTTATTTTTCCATTTTGGATGGAAAGCATCCCAAATGTCACATCAGTGGTGTTCCCTTTTGATTTTATTTAGCTGTTCACAGGTGACGTCAAGAAGCATGGCCCCATGAATGTAAATCTTTCTGAAAGTAAAAGCTAGACTTAGACTTCCTTGCACTTCTGAAGTGATTTGGTCTCACATAAGATCCTGTTAACATCTCAGAAAGTCTTATGACAAGTAGCTTGGTCTGGTCCTTGTGCTGCTGCTCTTGTGGGCCTCACACATCAAGGGGGCTGTGGCACAGGCTGCACTTCTTTGGTAGCTAAGCTGTGTTTGAAGGAGTTGCTCCCATTTCTCTCTTCCCTGTGCTTATTGTTAATTTGGAGAAGATGCTAGCTGACTTGCCCAAAGGCAAAGAGCAAGTAGGGGCTAGCATCCAGCATTGCTCAGTCTACCAACAGGCATCTCTTCTCATTTAATGGTCCTCGTGGTTGGTCTTACACTGCTAGCAGAAGATTGCAGTTTCTTGCCCTCTGGGGACCATGAATAGGCAGCTATGTCACTGTAGTTAGCATGGTGTTGTGCTGAGATCATAAATCCTGCTGAGGAGGCCTTTAAAGCTCAGGTGAAGTAATCCACTATCACTAGCCAGGTTTTGGGAGCCCTGCTGGCCTGCAACCCAGCCTAGCACAAGGGCCAAGTGAGAGTGGGTGAGCATGCACAACATGCTATAGATGTGGTGTTTGCTTGCTGAAGAGACTTCCCAGGGAGTGCTAGCCAGCAGGTCTGGTTCAGCTGCAGCTCCTCAGTAGTGGATGCAATTTGCAGGGATGGGGAGTGGTGCTTGCCTGGGATGTGGGTGACACAGGAGCCCTTAGGTTTCAGCGGTTTCTAAACTATTCTGCGCCGCATTAGTCACTCCTGATGTTGTATTCTCATTTTTCTTTGTTGACTTGCTTCATTACTCTTCCTTTTTGCTGACAGTTTAAGTCCTGCTTTTGCTTATAGAGAATGAAAACAAATTTTGAATTCTTAATGTATGGTTTCATAAACTGAGAAGGGAGCCCTGGGGTATAGCTCTCAAAATAAGTCTTTAGATTTCTCTTCCACCGCCCTGCTGCTCCCCTTGCTTTGCATGCTTATGCTATTGCTGAGGTTGAAGCATCGTTATCACAAAAAGCAAGTTTCAGAGTTCATGATAAATAGTTCTGTGAAAACCCCAGCTCAGTAATAATCCAAAAAGAAGTCAGACTGTTAAGGAGTGTTAGGAAAGAAATAGAGAACAAAAGAGGGCATCATGTATTAATCCAGATTTTGCCTATGTCCTGTTGAATCCCTTGTGTAGTGCTGGTTCCTGTCCTTTCAAAAGGAAATAGTGCCTCTGGAAGAGGTTCAGAGAAGGACAACAACAAACTGTAAAACTGTGGACCAGCAGAGTCCCTCAGCTAGGAAAAGATGACAGGTGGGGCAATGTGATATACGCCTGCCAAATAGAGGTTTCAAGGGGGGGGGGGGGGGGGGGGGGGAAGGGTGAAAGGGCAGGGAAAGGATTTAAATTAGAGGGGGAGAAAGCACCTGCTGGAGAAGAAACTGCTGTTCCTGTTGTAGCCAAAGTGCATATCCTAGTAGAGACTGGCTCTTCTCCCTTGGGTACCTGAAATAAGAGGAAAAGAATACAAAAGTTAGCGAGAGGTTTAGAGCAAGTTCTTGAATCTAGTCATTTTTGATAATTGAGGACCATTTAAGAATACTTTTCCCCACATGTAATGACTCTTTTTCTAGAGAAGAAAAGCTGGAATACTCAATGATTTTTCTCTCTTTTGTGTTGGTGGCACTTTGCTGCATAAAAGGAAGTCTGATAAAACACTTCCAGGCTGACAGCTTAAAACACGAGCAGTTTAATCATAAAAATAATCCAACAACAGTTTCGCAAAAATAGTGAAACTTAAATTGTGTTAACTAGTTACTCTAGCCTCGGGCTTCAGCATCAACTAGTTTGATAATTACTTTTCTGCTTGTCACAAATGGAGAAGTGCTGAAGGCGAACCATCCCATGTTACACTCAAGCACGAGTTCCCCATTTGTACTTGCTCACATGCTGACAGTGCGCTCTAGAAAAATTAATGATGCCACGCCATAATAGCAAATGCCATATTTAAAGGCATTCTTTAAAAGATGAGTCGGTCTCAAGTATTTTGTTTGTTTAAGGGAGGGGGAGGGAGGACAGGAAACAAAACAGTTTTGGGTTATGTTTTAAAATTTTCCTCTGGGCTTCTGAGAAGCAATGTTGGGAAACTAGTTTTTCCACTCATCTTTAAATTAAACTTTTCCCTTGGTTTCAGAGTGCATAAAACAGCTGTGTTTTATATTTACATCTGTAGCTAGCTAAACAAGTTTCAGCATATCCCAGTTCTGTTCATCTCTGCAGCAAATACAGCTCACACCATGCACAAGTCTGCTGGTAACTTTGATTTTCACAAACATTTCTGAAGAAATAAAGCAAAAAGTATTTCTCTCCCCTCTACCAACTTTAAGGAAGATGGTGCCTTGCTTGTAAATGAGCTAATGACAGGAACAAAACTGATTAATAATGATGCCTGGTGACATGGGACTGTAAGAGTCACGTGTATGTGAATATATTCATATTTTTCAGGGCAGAAATATCCAGCCCTGGATTCCTGTTCACTGTCCTTCTAAAGAAATCCTGTTACATTAAGAGTGTGTCAAGTGAAGTTTGGTAACAGGACTTAATATAGTTTTGGCTTTATTAAAAACACTGGAGTCACTTGCAGGAAGAGATTTGTAATATTCATTGCATAAGGCTGCAGATCGTGCAATGTTGTGCAGTTACTAATGTCAAAAAGATAAGAGTCTTTCCCCAAGACTTGTGCCGCAGAGGCAAGGCAGAACAGGCACAGCACTGGGTGTGACCTGGAGAGCACATCCTGGGAAAGAGTAGGAGCTCCTGAATCACTGATTCATGTATACCACTTGTAAATGTTTTTTTTTTTTGTTTTTTTTTTTTTAGTTGCTTAATGCATTAATAACTATAATCACTTATTTAATAACTGGGCAGTCAAACTTCATCTGTTTGCCTGTGAAATTAACAATTGCATGCAAAGGCATACCTGTCTGTAGCTAGGAAATACATGCACTTTCCACCGCTTGTTTTACTGGATCTGGAAGATAATTTAATTGAAACTACAGTAGCTTAGTTTGTAGCGCTAGTTATTAATAAGGCATAAGAATAAGATTGCTAATTATAGACTAAGAAAAATACATTAAGATCCAGAATAGAAATCAGAGTTCAGAATAGGCTATAATTTGGATCTTGTATCTACTGAGAATTGATACGCATTCTTTGCAAGATTTTTGACTCAAATAGTAGGAGATCTGAGTTTTTTCTTGGTCAGAAAATCAGTGCATTGAGAAGGATGGGTGAGGGAAGGCAGGGGAAAGATGGTTCAGACCCTGCATTTGGTCTGAAAACTAGCTTAGGTAGACTTCAGTCACGAGGCGCTCATAAGGTGAATGTGGCTGTGTATACATACACATGTGTGTGCTCTTTGTAAATGTATGTGAAGGAATCAAGGTTTATGTTATCCATTTCTACTGAACTAAAATAACTGCTCTTAAATACACAGGCAGTTCAAAGACTCATGGACAGCCTGGTTGAAGTTGGGCGAAATGGTTCCCAGCAATTATTTCTTCAAAGAAGCATGAGGGAAAAAAAAAAAAAAAAAAAAAAAAAAAAAGATTGTAAAGAGAGGACTGCAAAGATCTGCTAAAGAAACAACTTGAGCGTAAAAAGGGGTGCAGAAGGTTGGAGGGAGACTTGTGGGAACATTATCTTTTTTAAGAAGGCTGCAGCATATTAGTTAGTGTATTGGATTAATTACATAATCCAGAAGTTTGTTTGGTTACAACATGTTGGTGAAGCTTAAAGGAAGATGGAACAGGTGAGCTTTTTTTCTTTTAAATGTTGCTAATACCAAATCTTCTAATTACCCGGATGTGAATAAAACACTATTTTGCTCAGTCTCTTTCATTAAGGAAGAAGGAAAAAGTCTTCAAAGTGTGTGTGTAATTTGGCCAAATTAATTCAGAGCTGGGAAACAGAACCACTGAACTTTGTTCCTGCCTCTACCATGACCAATCCTACCATTTTGTGCTAACATACTTTTTATGAAACCGTGTGAACTTATTGCTTCACATGCGTAGCTTGCCTAACTTCCCAGTGAGAGAACTTGAGTCATACTGAATATACTGAAAAAAAGAAAGGTGCATTTGATCATCGCTTGCAGAAATAGGCCCTTAAATAAATCCACCTAAACCAATGTAGTTCAGAAAATGTACTGAATAATTTCAGGGGACAGTAATAGTAATGGAAAGGTGTTCTGATGCATTTTGAACAGCTACTAGTTTAGGCAGTCAGTTTCCCATGTGAGATTCGGGACTGTTAGTTTCCTAGACTCCTTACCTGGTACACGTGAGAAGTTGGACATCTCTGGTTGCAATATTGGGTTGGTGCATGTTGTTCAGACAGATTATTGCTGAACTTCCCTGAGGGAAATGCTGTAGATGGGAACAGATCTTTGTACTTGGGTCAGGCTGAAATTTAGACCCCATTTCCAGGTTCTTCTGGAGGATGTGCTTTCACCTTGTGCTCAGCAGAACAGGCTTAGTGTTGTTTCTTCGCTGGGTTGAGATTCAGACAAGCAAGCATATGCTTCCCTTTCTCTTATCTGCCCTTCCCCATGCATAGCTCCCCAAATGTAGCTCATGGGTTACTGCACTTACATAGGATGTGAAGGGAGGTGCAAATTTCTTCATGAGGGGAGTTTGCTTGTTCTTTGCTTTTCCTCTTGCTGTCTTCAGAGGAGTACTCTAAGCTATTTTGCTGAGGCAGTCTGTGGTAATTTCTAGTGCTTAAATTTAATTTTGTTATGAACAGTGGAGCAACAAAGATTTATTGGGCCAAATGCACATTACTCTTCCTTCCCAGGGAAGTGTCTTGATTATAAACTGTAGGCTTCATCCCTCCGTTTCCTTCTTCAAACATTGCTTATTAATGTTATTGAAATTATTCGATGTGAAACAAAATGCATTCTTTAGGATGCAGACGTACACAGCTACCAAATGACAGCATGGTTAGAGCTTTCTTCCTCTAGCCTGCTTTAATTATTATTAGACATTATAATAGCTTTAATGAGAGGGTTAGAGTATAATTCTATCTTAGACATCTATTGTTCAGTTTTAAAGATGACCCTCAGGCTGGGAAGTCGCCCTAATTTTAGTTTCTCCTATCAGAGGAGGGTAATCTCGTTTCTGCAGTGTCAGGATGAAACTGTTCCTCACATTTGTTCATCTCGGTCCTTACTGAAAGAAAATTGTGGGTGAAATATCTATCAAATCAGATTTCTCAAGAATGATGTGGATAAATCATCTATCTTGTGCCTAAACAGAACAGCAGATGACAGGTAGATCTGGAAAGCAGAGGCACTTCTTGCAATGTGTAAAAATAAAAACAAAGCAAAACAGACAAAAAACCCAAGCCCTGCAGGTGCCTAAGATATTTGCTATCAAAGGCTAAGACACTTGGAGGTAGGATTTCTTTCAAAGTAGATAATAGTCAAGTGGGGATTTTTAGGTGCAAATCTTATTCAATACCGCTTTATTCAGTATTCATACTAATTTAGGCATGAAGTTTTTCTTTTTCATCTGGTCATTTTGTGACTGGAACCAAAGGTAAATTAGTGACTATTCTGGTGATTCAGCCCGAGTGATCAGTTCATGAGATACCATGAGTTCGCTGCTGGAAGAGAAAGCAGTTGATGCTTTTTTTTTTTTTTTTTTTTTTTTTTCCCAATGGTCCATCAGATCTCTCCAGGCTTCTGACCTGCCGTATAAGGGCTTTACTCTTTAACTGCCTAAGGAGGTAATATTATATACTTGAAAGCCACTATCTAGAAATGTAGAATTATTGAAAATTGCTCGTAATGTAGATAGCAATTTTTAGATTTTTTTGTGAGTTCTTGCAAAGTTTTTTTTGGAAATGACAAATGACCTTACTGTGATTCATGCCTTTCTCTTCAAATGTCACAAAGGAGAAAAAACCCAACACATCAGATATGCAACATTTGCATGAAATTTCAACTTCACTTAAGAAAGATATCCGCTGCCCTGAACAGTCACTGTGATTAAAAAAATTTGGATCTTTCCAAATATACTAATGATGGAAGTTATGAATTTTATTTGTCCCCTAAATATCTTACCTTGAAAAGAAATAAATTAATGCATTTCTGATCCAGAAGACATGCTGTTTTATTAATTAGTGTACAAGGAATTGTTAGGTTAGATGATTATGTTCAATTAAGTATAATGAATGTAATTAATATGGATTCTGGTTTTAGGTGGTTGAGTTAATAGTGCTATTAAGTGTTTCTATTATGGTACTACTTATTGTATCGGGGAAAGAAAGTTTAAAATGAAGACGAAAGTCTCTTTCCTCATTCCTTTTCCAGTGAGCAAAATAAATTCTCCCTGATTGTAATATATGCAAAATAGTTTATAGTTATTTTGTAAATTGTTAAAGGCCATCTTAAAATGCATTCTAAAATTTTGTAATATATACTTTAAAATATTTCATTACAGTGTGGTTACAGAGTACCATTCAAAATGTGGGGAGTGTACTTACTTCAAAGTACTGAGGATTTATTTATTAAATACCTCATGTTCTGTTACGGTTACTCTCATGTATCTTGTAAGTCTAGAAAATGACCAATAAACCACAACAAATACTTTCTGAAAAGGAAGTGGCTCCAAATAGGGATTTCCTCTGGTTGTTTGCGTGTGTCCTTTGTTCCTGCTGTTTTGTTGGGGGATAGTGGTGGTGGAAAAATGTTTCACATGGATTCACTGAGAGTACTCCTATACCTCAGGTCTCCTAACCCACCAAACAAAGAAGCTTGTGACAAACCAGCTCTGAAAGCTATTTAATTCATTTAGCCATATTTAAATTAGATGAAATTAAATTCTGTAGCATAACTAAGTGTTGACATAAATATATTTTCAGAGTTTGTTTACTTCATGCACAATGGAACATGGGAGTCTCGCATGCAATGTGCTTACTTCTCTGATGCAGGTCACACACAGTCTTAGAGTTCACAGCCCCATGCAGTGGATGTGGCAGAGGATGCTCTTAGCAGCTCAGCCTTTCCAGAAAATGCACTGATGATAGTCCTAGGCAGACTTAGCACAACATTGTCCCTTCCCATATTAAAAAGCAGTACATTCATTTTTAGAAAACAAAAATTGAGCCAAACACTTGGTTTAAGGAACATCTAATTTGTAATCTGAGGAGGTAACTACATAGCTATGTCGACATGCGATAAAGGTCTTAAGTCCTAAAGAACAAGACCACTTGTTTTCACATGGTGATTAGTACTGAAAGTAACCTGTAGTTTTGTTGTGCTAACAATGAAGACAAACACAATTTAGACTATTTCCACTTGTTCAACATTTTATAAATAATTATTTCAGCCTTTTCTGCTCTTTATCTGGTTGTACTGCTTCTCTCAGCACTAAGTAAATCCTATATGATTTAAAATTGAACGTAAAATTGACCGGTTACCCATGCTGATATATGATCTTTGTGTTGAACAACATCTGTTCTGAATATACATCTTGTCGGAAATGCAGTTGCTTCAGGAGTCACTTCAAAGTGACAATTGACTAGAGTTTTACTTGCTCTACCGTGCAAGAGTGGAATTTCAGCCTCTGCTGGATGGATTTTCCCACAGTTGTTACCAACTTGCAACATGTTTGTGTTGTTGCTGCAGCAGTGGGTGTCCTGTAGTTGGTGTGCTTCAAATTTAATGCAACCAGTTGGTGTAGTTTTTCATGAGCATCTGAGAAAGGACAAAAAGCAATTGTGTGTATGTTTTTGCTTTTCCTAGCTTTAGAAAACTGATGCATGAATGAATTACTCTAAAAGCAGTCATTCCTTCCTCAAGTGAGCTTTTGCTAGAGAAGCTGTTTGTGTATGTGTTTATTTTGTTTGTTTGTTGAATAATCTATAGTGAGAGCAAATCACTTTATTTGTATGAGGCCTTTTCATAACAAAGCCAGAAAGATATAGCCCTAAAGCAACTATTCTACATTTTGCTGCTGCATCTGTTCCCTCTAACTCCTTGGTCTCCCAGAAGAGAAATCATGTTGTTTTTTCTCTCCCTACTGCTGAGAAGCTCAAAACTGTATGATAATGTTCTGACTTCATATGCTGAAAAAAAAGTGGCCAAAGCCATGCAAATGAGAGAGAAAAAACTTTTCAGTATTGCACTAACTGTGCAAAAATATTCTGCTGTAACTTGGGTGGTTGAACTGAAGGAAGGAAGCAGAGATTCAGAGATAAAGTGGCATACGCACATACTTGTATGTGCTGCTACTTCTATTTCTTTCCCACCCCAATCTGAGGGAGTTAGCGGCGCAGGGATGGAGCTCAGCTTTATGCTCACATCTGGTATTCCTAAGTAAAACTAAGATAAAACCAATTGATAGTGAAAAATCTCATGTAATGACACGCATTTCTCTGGTGCATCCTAAATGTTGTAAACATTGAATTATTTACCTATTTGGGTTTTGGTTGAAATAAGGCTGTGAAAGTTCTTTGCAACATCAAATTCAGCCTAGGTAATGTCATTAAAGACAAACTCCTACTGTAGCAAAGATTTTTGTTTGTAGGGAGGAATAGTGAGAAACTATTAAATTCCTGTTAAAAAAAAAAAAAAAAAAGACACAATAGTCTTTTGAGTATTACTACAAAAATTAAGGACATTACTTATAAAACCTGTCTAGGAAAATCTTTCACTGGGGGGAGTTCTGTAACGGATAAGAAAGATGCTTATGTTATACAAACCAGTTATATAAAACATTGCAAATGTAGAGTTCTAGTATTGACACAAATATTCAATATCAGATTGTCCAATTTTTGTAGATTTAAATTAGTAGTAAGTAATTAAGACTATGAGTGCATTTCTTTACACTGTGTTAGAAAGATGTAGATACTTAAAGTTTCTCCTCTCCAACTATAAGTATTATATAATCCTTTTTTTTTTTTTTTTTTTTTTTTTTTTTTTCCCAAAGAAGTTCTCTGCCTCCTCCAGTGGATATAAAGTATTTGAAAGCAATTATGGTGAACTTTTCAACTGCTCCTGTCTCTAGTGTTAATCCTTTGAAATTCACAATTGGCATTTGCTCCTTTTTCTTTGTAAAAGTGACACTGAAACACACCAGTTACCATGCAAGTTGTAATTCTATGCAGCTTTCCTAGCAGTTGAGATCTGAAACTTATTAAACTGAACAATTTGCTACTTCCACAAGCAATCATATTGACTTCATTGGAGTGATGAGGCGTAGATCCATATTGAAATATGATCCATTGGCCCATGATTCAGAAATGCACATGTAGAGGAGTAACATAAAAACAATAAACCCTGCCACATCCTTGCTGATTACAGAATGAAGTCCTACTAACCAACTGAAGAGGTGTTTGAGCTACGTGTCACCCAAGTCTGCAGGGCTGAGGGAGTACCACAATTTGAAGTAGAAGAGGAAAGAATTCAGCAGTACTTTAATGACCCTAGTGCATAACACCAAGGTGGTGAAACTAATGCAAAATGCATTAAATGAGGTATGAGACATAATTTTCTTTGAATCTATTTGGGTGCTTGAGATTGATTGTCCAAACATCTAAATGTTTGGGTGCTTGAGATTGATTGTCCATCTGTAAAGATGATAGCACAAATTTACTGGTGGAGTCGACAAACCACAGCCAAACCTTTAAAAGGTCTCCTATATCAGCATGAAAGGTTCCTGTGTTCTTCAGGTTTCTAAACCTATCTTTTATGATGTCAACTGTCACTAAACTGAGAAGAGATGAAAAAGATTTCATTAGAGAGAGGGTTGGATAAGATGGCTGGTGGAGAAGAGTGGGAAAAGTTTACATTCATATGCAATGAACCTTCAGTATCAAAGGGTCACTGTGACCTTTAAAAGTTTTTTTTTTTTTTTTTTTTTTTTTCATTTTCTTTTCTTTTTTAATAGCTTAGTGTTCTTACAGTTCATATAACAGGAGACTTTTCAGAGGTGTTCTACTTTACCCAAGCCAGATTTTATGCAGTCTGAGGAAAGCACCTCTAGAAGCTAAGCTAATACATCTACTGACTACACTCATCTTGGATGTTGACAGTATTGACTTTTTGGCTGCAGTGCTGGGCCTGCTTCAGCAACAGAGCCAGCAGCTAGTGGTTTCCTATGTTGCCACCAGCAGACACTGGTGCACTGATGTGCAAACAAAAACTTCAGTGACACGGGCATCTCCTTTTCTTTGCTAGGCAGCTGCCCAGAGGCCATTAATACTTGACTGGGAAGAGGAGTGAATTGACAGATGGCACTCAAACAACTTGTATTTCTGGAATCTTCTCGAGTAACTCTGAACATATTTCTCCTTTCATGAAAAGGTAGCTGGTTACAATCTTGAATCTAGGGGGAGAGAGGAAGTTGGATATTGATGTTTAAGTGCCCCTTTTTACTGTCTTGCCCTGCTTATCAAAAATAAATGTAGCTTAAAATTTAAATTATAACATTAGTGAAATCTTATTAAATTTAATTTGATTTAAATTAAAATAAAATTGCTAAAAACTTCAAGTTCCACAGAAAAAATATGCATAATAAAACATCAAAACTGCAGAAGTCCTCAGGGATAAGGGCCATCGTAACCCTCTTTTTTCTTCTCTTCTACCAATCTTCTCCTAAGTGGGCTTTATTGCATACACTCAAATTCTTTAAGAACTCAGGTATTTGGAAGAGGAAAAGACTTCTGTATGTCAATAACTGCAAAAACCATGCATTTGCAAATGAATAAATTGATACGTAAAGTTTCAATGAGTTGTTCAAATAACAAATGAAGCTGGTGTAAGTCATTATGTATCATTGCTTATGTGCATGGAAGTGGGTGTGTTCATACAGTGTTCCCATTCCTAAATAAAGTGATGGACATATTTAACATGAACAGCTGTAAGCGCAATATTTATATATATATATATTTTGAAAATCTGCATATCACAGATTTCTACAAATGCAACCACAAGATAATACTTCTTCATCAGAATTAGTCACAGTGATTGTGAAGAGGCATGAATGAAGAGACATTGCTCCTGCCCCTGTTGTGAGTTTCTTATGGATAAGCTGATAGTTTCAGTTTTTAAAGATGTCAGGACAGCATATATATATATATATATTAATATCAAAGACTAAAAGAAGTTGTTCTCTATTAGTAATTATTTTTCTGTCTCATAGAGTATAAAGGTTTGATGTGCCTTTAACTAATCTTCTTGAGGTGAAAACTTCTTCTCCTTTTGTCTAAAGCTTTGGGTATTTTAAAGAAAAATCCTCTAGCCATGCATTATAATGAAAAAAAAAAAAAAAAACAACCAACCAACCAAAAAAAACTTTGTCAGCATTCTGTGATGTGTTTTGATTACGAGTTACCTTATGAATGTATTAACATCAGTATAATTACTTCAAAGAACATTTAAGGTTTTGCCTTTAAAATACTACTCATAAAAATAAATAAATAAACAAACATACCAGTGTAAGGAAAGTCTGGCATATACAACTAAGCCTATCATCCATTCTCATTGTCCAGGATGCCTGCTTAGAATAATAGGGATTTGGATCGATTTTCACTACAGATATAAGGTGTAGTGCATAGAAGCACACAACTATCTATGTCAGACCACAATTTACCCACTATATTTACTATTTCAATAGTTCATTTTATGCTTTGATGATCTGTATGTTTATGTTCCAAATAAAATTGCTTTAAAGCAACATATAAAGAAATCCATGTTACCATTAGTCAAAGTATTGAAAATAGTTACATAAATCAAATATATTCTTATTTCATGTATTTTCAATGTCTTCCTTGTTTCATAAATGTTATGGATTTGACTTTAAAGCAACACAGTGATAAGTGATTGCTCAGGACAGAAAGGGCATATTTTGGGGACTATGACAGTTAAAGCTTATGAATCAGGAGGAATACAGTAATTTTAGGTTAGGAGTTTTCAAAAGACTTTCAGAATTAAAGAATTATGATGATTAAGAGATTTTAAAAATGAGAGCATTATTCATTTCAGTAACATACGACAAAAGATTTTTCACTTAAGTCTTAATTTTTTGAATTTCAGTACATTGTATAGCACACAACTAGTGTGTGCATGTTTTTCGCTGGCTCAAGCTGAGCAGAGTCCAAAAGCGATGACAAAATTAAAGCCTAAAGTTATACTCCGTGATTTTCTGAGATTTTTAATGAATATTACTGAGGAAGAAGTCTTAAGATTTGCCAAACAGGTGCACCATTGATTCCTATCTCTCTCTATTTCTTTACCCCAAAGGAGTAACTAGTGAGCTTTACATACAGAGAAGACGATAATTGCATCAAAATGTGCCATTTAATTAACAAATTCATTACTCATAAGACTGCTTAAGAAAGTAAGTTGTTTGTGTCAAGCTTTGTCCATCTTCTATGCAGAAAAAAAAAAAAAAAAAAGTATTGATCTAGAATCTGACCACTAATTTTAAGCCTATCACTGGTAACTGGAAGTTGTCAGGAATATAAATTTTGTCCTTCTCCTTATTAATTATTATGGCTGCCCAATTGGTTCTTGTTTAAATATCCCAACATAGATTATCATCAGTTACCATCTTGTTAATACACCTGGTCTAATACACACTGACATTTGTACAGTCAAGTTTTCTACCTACATTTGAGATGCAAAGCTATGCAACAGTCTTTGATGAATGGGATGAAACCTCACT
>NC_048896.1:59189334-59191574 GCF_011077185.1 Oxyura jamaicensis
AGAAGAGAGATGGAGTTTGCTTTAGAGATTTCTGTTAGCATCAGTATATTCTAATTTTCTTTACAGTATTGGAGGATTGGTGGATATTGAATTCTTGGCCCACAGCTTGAATATAGAAATTGCAAGTCTGAGAAAACAAGTCTGGAGCTGAAAATGCTTCCCTGCAGTCCTGTGTGCTAAGAACAGAGATTTGGCAAAGATATTAATCTAGGAAAGCCTTTTTGTGAAGTAGTGCTATTCGGACTCAAATACTTTCTTGCATGGTGCTGTAAAACATATGGTTTGCCTTTACTTTTTGACCTTCATACCTGTGCTTACATTCTCTTAACTTTCTTTCTGAACAAAACCAGAAAAGATATTATCCACTCATACCAGGTTGTGATAAATCAGAATATATCTATTAGACTGTTAGACTGGTGGTTTGGAGAAATGTCTTAAAGCTTTTTTTTTCTCGAACTATTTTATCTTGCATCTACTCTATACCTATCATTTAAGAATGCTGAAAACATTTTGAGCCCAGAACTGCAGGATCTTTCAATTGGTGTCCTTGAGTGTATTGTAGCCATGAATTTACACATCAGCTGCTGCTTGAGATCTAAATGAGTAAAATCTGGCCAAAAAACATGACTGTTTCCTGTAGGTAAATCTTCATCATTAAAAAATCCTGCAATGCAGGGACCAGAATTAGTCATCTTCTGTCATTAGAAAAAAAAAAAAAAAAAAAAAAAGAGTTTTAAATTGAAACTGAAAACGTGTTTCCATGTTTTAGAAAGCATTAAAATAGTGGAAAGTACAATTACACATGTAGATTTTCACGGTAACTCTCCAAGAAAATTGTATAGTTCAAGTGGAGTCTTGAACAATTGCAATCCTTTTACAGAAAAGTCCTAAGGTATGGATAGAAGAATACAAGAACTATTCCTTGTTAAACAGTACAGGAGCAAAGAAATAATGTTCTCTGATACCACTGTGTAAGTTGCCATTACATTATGCTTCAAGGAATGACAGGAGTTGAATGGAAGGAGAAAATTGGAGGAGATAGAGATGGCAGACCATAAGAATTGTGCATGAAGTGAAAACTGAGTGACTGAGTTGGCTGAACAGGGAAATAATTTCTCCTCCTAACCTAAGGCATTAAAGTAGAAAAAAAAAAAAAACTTGAACTGTGGCTGTGCACCATGAGGCTTTTCAGGCAGTACAGCTACTATCATCTGTTTTATCCTTTTCTCAATACGGATTTTAAATATCCTGTGTAAAACGAAATGGTGTAAAATATATATTAGCACCAAGGTAAAAGTAGAAGATGGATATCCTTGCTGTTATCTTGGCAGCTCTGCTTATTACAGCTCTGAATGTGTTTTCATGTTAGATGACTATTTCAAGAATGCAAAGCAATGTGGAATGAAGAGATGCCTTGCCATTCACATTAAATTTAAGCCAAGAACTTGAGACAAAATTTTAAAACAGCATCTTGAGAATCACATACAACTTGAAAGTTGGAAGAAAGAAGAGGGAATATCAGGATACTTTTGATTAGTTTGTCAAAATAACAAATAACTGCTTTATTATTACTTTTTTTTATTTTTTCTTTTTTTTAGAAGGAAACGTAGAAATACAACATAAATCCATCTTTCAAGTAGATCTTATTTAATTCTGCTCTTTCTTGCAGGTCAAAGTTAAAATTACTTTGAACAAGATGTTTTGTCATGAGCTAATGGCCTGGGTGACCTTAATAAGAAGAGGTAGCAATTTAATAAAAATAAACTGTCTTTATTCTCTGATCCTTGAATGATTGGAGGGAGCAGAGGTTGTCATTTCAGTGCAATTCCTACATAAGCTAAAAGTGAAAAAAAAAATGTTTAAACTAAACCAACTTATAGTTCACCCTAGAGAAAATATTTGTCAAAGTAGCATCAAAGGCTGCAGCAGTGTCACGAACTGACACTGAGAGAGATTCCTCCTGAGAGAGATATTATATTTAAAATGTCTTTTCTTTTCTTCTCCATGCCCTCTATGAAATGCTTTACTTTCATAAAAGCTATAGATCTGTATTTCATTCAAGGGATGCACAATCTGATGTCCATCAAAAGTTTCCATTTTATAGATCAGAAATTCTCGAAAATGACACCTGTTTCCTTTTCTTTAGTGTTTGTGAGGCTTTAGTTTCCTTTGCCTCTTTATGCCCTGCATTTTGGTTACGAATGCTCAAGAGCAAGCACTCTGTTTTGCTTCCCTCTTGC
>NC_048896.1:59191584-59297196 GCF_011077185.1 Oxyura jamaicensis
ATTCCCATCTCCGGAAGGAAGAAGGCAATTTTGTGGATATCTGAACTGAGGTGACTATCTTGCTTGCAGTATCTCTTAGATTACCTAGAGCAGTGTGGAGAGTTTGTAGCTGAAGCACTCAGAGGTAGATTATCAACTTCTAAATTATATCCTTACTTCTGAGAGCCTTGGGTGCCTTTGGATACTTTGTAATCAGCTATCTAGCTTGAACTCCACTTATGCCTTTAGAGTAGTCTTTTCTAGTCAAAGGTTTTATGAGATAAGAATTGTGGTAGAGATAAGAAAAAGAGAGATATAAGGGCTTTAATTGGTTGCTAGTTTCTGGTGTTTTGTATTTCCACCTGTATTTATAACCATGTCTCTCCCGTCTTAGTTAGTATTAAGGGGAACATTTACCCTCCTCCTCCTAGTCCCACTCTCTGTCAGAAAGCTAGGATATATTGACTCCACAGTCTTGAAATATAGCCGTTTGGCTAAACAGCCAATTTATCAATAATATATGTTCTGCAGATGGTTCAAAATGTTTGTATCACTACAAAAAGACCTGTGACTAATTATTGGCAAAGAGCTATGTTAGCTGCTATGTCCCACAGCTCTCGGCCATTGCATTACCTATTGAAATTTGGGCACCAGTGTTGCTAGGTAAGCTCACATCATGTGCTGGAAGGTGCCTAAGAGTGTCATGCAGAGCTGCTGACAGGCTGGGGGGGAATCTGTCTGAAGATAACCATTAGGAGGAGTGAGAACTTGGAGTCCAGCTTTTCAGCATACTGCACTGATCTGTGCTGGAGGTTCTTAACAATGAATTGTCCATTAGACTTTGTGCTGGATTATGCCTTTTTTGTTGTTGTTGCCAAAAAAAAAAAAATCTGTATCCATTGTTCAATGTCTGACTGGAATTTATAAAAACTTCTATCTTATTTGGAGCAGAATTTGAAAGTTTGCATCCACTTAGAATATCATAAAATCACAGAATGGTTTGGGTTGGAAGGAACCTTAAAGACATCTAATTCCAACCCCCTGCCATGATCAGGAACACCTCCCATCAGACCAGGCTGATCAAAGCCCCATCCAGCCCAGCCTTAAACACCTCCAGGGATGAGGCATCGCTGGGCAACCTGTTCCAGTGCCTCACCATCCTCACAGTAAAGAATTCCTTCTTTTTATCTGATCTAAATCTACCGTCCTTTATCTTAAGGCAATTACCCCTTTTCCCATCACTACACTCCCTGACAAAGAGTCCTTCTCCAGCTTTCTTGTAGGCCTTTAGGTACTGGAAAACTGCTATAGGGTCCCACTGGAGCCTTCTCTTTAGACTGAACAACCCCAATTCAACACCACACTCTTGATTATTTCTTCTAAAACTGTTTTTTAATCTCTAATGTAAGATTACTTATGCCACTCTTTGGGCTCTGAAGGCTGGAGAGAAGAGAAAGTGAAAATTCTTACAGCCCTCTCCATAGACACAATAAAATCAGGCACAAGTCAGTGCTGCAACTTATGATTGAGATTCAGCAGCAGGGATGCTGAGATAAGCTCTGAAATACTATGCCCAAGCTGTGAAGCTGCCATGTGCCATCGTCTCATTGCAGAAGGGACGTACTTTGCCACACTATCACTTAAAACTCCCAGATGGCATCTTTCTACCTGTCCTGTCACCTTCCCAGCGCTGTGTGTCAGTACTTAACTTACAGTGTAGTTCTTTAATGCTCATGTCTCTGAAGCATAGATCGGGTATCAGGTGTCCTGTATGTGCCTTCATATCCCTCTTTTGTTTGGATTCACTGGAGAGAATTTTTCACTTCCACCTGGACATATATCCAAGATTTAAGTCTGGTCTGAGGCTGGACCTTTCCTTTTAACATTTAGAAACAACAGGTTACAAGAAAATTAAGTGTAATTTCAATTCCAATCAAAGCTGAACAGCCGGGTTCCTCTCTGGCTGCTTCCATCGCAGGGAGCTAGGGCTGAGTGTTCAGTGTCCATAACAACAACTTTCCCTGCAAATGGTGTCCTAATTCTGTCTAAAGCTGTCCTGGGGGACTTTGACAGCTCCTCTGAGTTCTCTTTATGATTTCTCTTCATCTGTTCCCCTTTATCCAAAATTCTTTTCATGATGCCAGTGTGTTGAAAATACACTTTTGATGGGTTATTTGAATATTAATTACCATTTGAACAATTTCAGTCCAGCATCTCATGGGTTACTATTGAAATTGTTGAAGTATTCAAGAAATTGTACAAGTGCTCATATACATATTCAGAGGAGATTTTTATCTTTAGAATATTCTATGTAGCTCTTTAACACTTCACTGATATGAATAAAAAACCTGATCATTGGGTTGTTTTTAGATGGATGGAGGACATATTTACATTTTCTTCCTTTTCTTCCCTGTCACCTCCCCTGAACATTCAGAATTAGAGAAATCTAATTTTGTCAGAGCATGTCCAGGGCCTATGCATTAGGCTATTCTCTTGGGAGTCAACAATCCTGATCGCAGAAAGAGACACTTCAAATTTCAGCAAAACTTCAAACCTGGTTCTCCGGTATTCAGAAAAGTTTATGAACTACTGGCATTTTAGGACAGCTTTTTTCACCTCCACATTTCCTCACGGTTTGTGTTAAGAAATCCGGCATCACAAGATAATTTCAGAACACCTATCAGATAGATCTGTACTAGGTGGAGACAAGGTGATAGATGAATCTTGCTGCCACTACGCCCAGAGCTGTGACCATTTTACTCTTGAAATCAAGTCTGTTTTTGTATGACTGGTGGTGGAAACAGTGATAGCTAAGGGGTTTTAAGGCAGCTGATGAAATCTAGCTTTGATATTGTTGAATACAAGCAATAGGAGATCTTCATTTTCCTGAAATTCTGTTGTAATATATCCCAAAAATGATTGCATGGTGTTATGCTGGAAATACTTGATTTTCTTAATTATGTTCCTAGCTGTAGTTGAATGTTAGCATTCCTATGATACCGTTCAGTGAATTTCTTTCAACTTGATGCTTAAAACTGGTTTTACACATCAGATTATTCAGTATGGTATTGTTACCTAAGAGAGGTGATTAGATGTAATTTTATAATTAGGAGTAAATTATTAGCTAGTATAAATACAGGAGACATTTGCTGTTTTCATTTGCTCAGATCTATATAACTGAGAATTTGCACCTCAGTCTAATAATAAAGAGGATATTTCATAAAAAAAAAATCTAATTTCTAGTGTCTCTATCATTATTTTCTACATATTTGGAACATATAGCAAAATATCAGTTAGGAATGAAATGGTGCTCATCTGTGGAATAAGTGGTAATTGCAGAATGTTGTCTGCCTAACCATTGTCAATTTTTTGTAAACATCATGACAGAGATGAGTTTTAAGAGCAGTTTGAAGAAGGACAGCTGTTGCTTTGTGAATAATCATTTTCGTTGTTGTGAATGCTGCAAATGATAGCATGACTGAAAACAGAGGTGGAACATATCACTTGGTTGCTCATCCTGTCAGTGCTTTCCTTCTGTCAAGGCCTAAGTCCCCAAAGTGTGCTTTTGGGGAACATATGTTGCCTGCCAAAGCTCATTTGAAATTTGAAGGCAGAATTATGTTTTGCTTAACTTTGTTTTTTAAATGTAAACCACTTACACTGAGGATGAAATGCTCTATGTAACTACAGTATACTGTAGCTGCAGCTCATAAAGCTTTTTCAAAATTTCAGCTGTTTTAAAATTTGGCTATAAAAGCCTATAAAAGCTATGAGGATGTGTTTTCTCAAATTACTTGAAAACTAAATGGACTAGAATAGGAACAATAGAGCAAGAATTTTTGAAGTATTTGTACCTTACAGTGAAAATTATGGAGTCATCATAGAATCACAAAAGGGTTTGGCTTGGAAGGGACCGTAAAGGTCATCTAACTTCAACTCCCTGCCAAGAGCAGGGATACCTCCCACTAGATCAGGTTGCCCAGGGCCCCATCCAACCAGGCTTTGAACACCTCAAGGGATGGAGCATATCTGGGCAACCTGTTTCAGTGCCTCACCACCATATGAGTGAAGAATTTCCTCCTAACATCTAATCTAAATCTCTCCTCTTTTAGTTTAAAACTGTTCCCACTTGTCCGTTATCTGTCCTTGTAAAAAGTTACTCTCCAGCTTTTTTATAAGCCCCCTTTAAGTACTGAAAGGCCACAATGAGGTGTCCCTGGAGCCTTCTCTTCTCCAGGCTGAACAACCCCAGCTCTCTCAGACTTTCTTCATAGGAGAGGTGATCCAGCCCCCTGATCACTTTTGTGGCCCTCCTCTGGAGCTGCTCTAACAGGAGTTATTATAAGTGCTTATGGTGATTCCCTTTCCAACTAATCCCTGCAAGTACCTAATTACATCAAAAAACTCTCTTTCCTTTTTGGATGAAAGCATCTAAAAGGCAGGCACCCTCCAAAGAGGGCTGCTGTCAGGTCTATGGCTATTCAAGCTCTGCCACCACCTTCCTGAAGTGCTTAAATTCATTTGTCAATACCTTGTTAATAGCAATTGTAAAATGCTCAACAGATTCAATGTCAATACTTTGTTAATAGCAATTACGTATTTTGCAGGCCCAGAGTAGAGGGTTTTAGGGCAGCAGAGCCCTGCAACCTGCCAGGAGTACAGAGACAATGTGCTGCTGCCAGCTGTGCTACCCACCAGAGACATGCAGCTCAGCTCTGAGCTAATTATACAATATAAAGATCCTTCCAAGATAATTTACCTAAACAGATAGCTCAGATGGAGCTTTATCCATGCCTAAAGCATTCCTGATAAATGAGAAAGGATAGCTATATTTTGGCAGTGTACTATTATTATTTTTCCCTTGGCTGCAATTAAGATACAGTCTTTAAAGCAAAACAGATTCCTCTCCTCAGGTGCCTTCCTTACTCCAAGGAAAAACACAGAGGCAGGGACAGTGGAGTACAGTTTTCTCTCACCTACCACCATTTTATTTCCATTAGTTTCAGGAGAAATATCACCCTCAAAAGCTTCTTACCTTGGTTTAATTGAGAGAAAAGTTCAGAAATCTTTCTCAGTGTGTCCCAACCTTGGCTTACTTTTGAGGTTATTTACTAGTAAGTTCAGTAAGAGAAGGATTTTGCTTGCTCAGATTTGTTCTTTTCAGAAAGTATGTTTAATTAACACATATCTATGTATCAAGCTGTACATAATAACTGTACATAAAGTCTTATACATATGGTAATGTGTTTTATAATACTTTGAGAGCCTGGATGGATGAACCACTTGTGAATATGGGCATAACTTACTTAGTTGATGATATAAAATGCTTCAGAAAAGGTGTCTGGGGCAAGTGAGAGGACTGAATATGCTCAGTAATTCACAGCGTGGTTAAGATGCTGGAAACAGAATCAGCGTCATTATATCTGAGCTGAGAATAGCGACTCTTCTTTTATTCATTCACTACATTGTACTGCAGGAAGCCAGTTTACACATTTTTGGAGCAGAGAGCACGCCAGCTCCAGTAGCAAGGCAAAAACCCCACAAGGGTGTGGAAGTGGGAAGAAGAAAAGGGACTTTTTTCGGGTCTGTGGAAGTGGGGGAAAGAAAAGGGACATGTTTTTGGTGAGAATAACTACAGGGAGCAAGGTGCTCTGTGACAACAACAGCAGGTTTGCTCTTGTGATACGGCTGAAGTTTAAGATAACTTCAGTAGTCTTCATTTTGTGTTTGCAGAAAGAAGGCAAGCTGCAGCCCCAATGAATGACAAGAGTTTCCTTCTCAGCCACGGACCTGAGCTTCTCAGCTGAGCAGCTGAAGTAAGAGTAACCCCCCATTTAAATCCTATGGTTTTGGTGTATCCTCAGTCTGGTTGTAGTAATTAATTCATGTTCGTGATTTTGTTATGTGGGGTAATTGCCAACAATGAACATTTTAAAGTATTGGCTATCTTCCTGGGCCTTTCAACAGATTGTGACACTTCATAGCTTTAAGCAATTCCAATCCAAATCGTTGATACAGTTCAGAAATGCCTAATATGCAACCTTATGCAGCCAAGCTTTCTCAAGGTAATTTAAAGTGTCGTCCTATATGTTTGTAAAAGAACTTACTAGTGCAATAAATATCATTTTAATCATCTGCTATTCATTTGTCTATTCTGGGGTAAAACTGAACTTCTAAACTACAATATAAGCATTATACGCAGCTACGTCTGCAGTATTTAATTAAGTTTAAAATACCAATTTTTTTGTTTACTTATATTCAGAGAAGTTGGATTATGGAAAGAGAGAAACTAGAAATGGTGATCTGTTACGTTGAGGGTGCCTCTCTGTACTCACTGAGATTTACAATGCTGTAATACCACAATTTCATCATTATTTTGTAATCTTCTTGAATAAGTGTCTTGTGTTAGTGCAGGCAATCACAGTATCTACTTGAGTAGGCTTTGCTGCTGAGCTGGTTGTGTTGCAAAAGCAACTGGAGAAACATGGGCAAAAAACATTGTGCAAAAGTGTTTACTTTCCCATCAGGTTTGGAGTGAGTCCTGAGAAGGGAAGTTAGTTATGACTTCACCCGTGTGAGCAGGAGTCTAGCAAACTGTCAAAAAAGGAAGTAAGACTCTAACAGCTGTTCAAGGCAAGTTCAGAAACAAAGGAGATTTGTAACCACAACACTTATTTCATGCAGACTTTCTACAGAGTGAAAAAGAAATATGCCTCCTTCAGAAATGTTTTGCAATGCCCACTTGTGTTACTGCTGAGCCTACGAGGGGATGTGCATAGGGTGAAGCATACTGTCTGCACAGCAGGCAGTACTTCATACTTGATAACTGTGTCCCAGAGAGGGTACATCCAGCAGCTGCCCTCATAGGTGGCAGCTTGGGTAATGAAGGCAAAAAAAAATTATCACAGAAGATTGCACGCAGTGGCATTTGAACATGGTTGTCTCACAGATAACCGGGCAACTCTTTTGAAAAAACATAAAGTTGCCTCAAAACCAACATTTCATTAAGCATTATTTATTCATGCTACGGTTTACTTCTTCCTTTCAGATCAGTTTTGGCCATGCATTCATTATATGTATAATCCTGCTTAAATCTTTGAGGAGATTCACATGGATAAAGTTATGTATATGGTTCTGTAGTAACAGAGTCTAAAGATAAAATTACATTAAATCACTACGGTCTGAAGTTAATAGAGAGGCATTAAATAGCCTGGTCGTAGCTTGATTTTAAGGAATTTCTCCCAGAAGAATATAGCAATAATATCAACATATGACTTGAATCATGCTTCTCAATTTATTTACTCTTCAAACTGAGGCTAGGAAGATATTGCTACTCATTACTTTTTTTTTTATTATTTTTTATTTTTATTTTTTTCTTGTATGCAGCCTGCTTCATTCTGCTTTTATTCTTTTTACCAGAGATATTGATCTGTGATCTGATGTCCCTTGACTGAGTCATGCTTCAGGCTGTTGGTCTTGGGCCTAATTGTACTTTTGGTTTCAGAATTCTTTGTAATATCTGCCTGGAGGCATCTCCCATGTTAAAAAAAGAAGATCGTTGCTGCTGTACAAGTAATGAAGTAAGTGGCATAGTATTGGTGCCTCTTCTGATCTATTTGATTCCAGGTTCCTAAGAGCAGATATCCTCATTTTTATTTGTAGATCTCTGAAGTGGTGTGAAGAAGAAGTGAGAATTGTTGTAATTCCTATTATTTTATTTCGAGCCTTACGGATGTCCCGCAGTTATCAAAATAACAGTACCTTCCCTCCCAAGTGCTGCTCAAGTGAAAACACAATTCCATATTTTTGATTTTCCATAACAGATTTTTTTTGCATGCTTTTTTTTTTTTTTTTTTTGGTCAGGAAGCAACTATGTTTCTTGAGGCTTCATTTTAAATTTAATTTTGTGTTTGAAATAAGATGCAAAATAAAATGGTAAAGACACACTTTTCTCCAAAACCCCACTAAAAATATGATCAAATGTCATAGCTTAATGTTTATGAATAAGAAAATATGTACTGATTTCAGATGAAAGTTAACGTGCATTCTATTTGCACATTAAAATTGCTTTCAAGTATTTTTCTCTCTATATATTTATCAGCCATGATTAATATTGCAAAACCACATTTAATGGGAGCTGCAGTGGTTGGGGGGTGTTTACCCACCGACAAGTGATGACAGAGCTGCAAATGCAGTCAGTCTGCCCCTGTACCTGTATAGGCAGGGTGCTCAGTTGCAGCAGTGTAAGACCAAGTTAGAAGGATTACATCATCAGACTACACTGGCCGGTAATGTCAGTGCTGCAACGTGATGATTCTAGCACTGCTGAAAGCTGATTTACTCCTTTTTGGAAATCACAGGACTCATAGTGGTGACTCAGCCAGAGGTCGCATCTTTAGCAGAGAAAAAAAATCATTCATTTGAAAGAAATAGGTTTTATTCTCATTTTCAATCCATGGAAGTAAAATTGAAGTTTGTTTATGCAATCCACTGGTTTCTCTCACTGACAGCAGTTTCTAATTCTTCAAAAAAAAATTAAGAATCAGCTAAAATGAAGGAAATTAAAATTTACAGGGACCTTACTTTGTAGGCAGTTTTATTTGCTTGAAAAAAAGTTCATAAAATGTTGCTGTAAAATCCTAAAAAATAACTGCAATAATAAATGGGATGAAGAGCTTCTTTATACTTGATTGATGGATACTTCAGTTCTGCAACTCACTCTGTGGGGGTAGACAGCACATATGTAACTTATTCAAATGAACAGAGACCTGCTTATGCAGGACTTACCAAAAAAAGAAGTTTATTTTTCCACTCATAAATATAAGAAGACTTCTATCTGCTGGGAGAGATGGGTGCGAGGACAATATATGGGAGTAGGTGGAGTCTTTATAGATGATGTGGTGAAGTTACTCCATCAATCCGAGAAAATTTCTTTCACCAACAGCTCCGAACCAATATGAGAAACAAGCTAAGCATGCGAAAAATGAGATCGATACATTTTTCAAGCTAGGAGGAGGTGTTTTGTTTTAATGTGCATGTTTAAGTTTTGACTTTTACCTGAAAAACAAAACAAAACAAAATATTATTCAGTATTAGATTCTTTTTCAAGTTATCTGTTCTTACCCTATCAACTTAATTTCTTTTCCCTCCATACATGCATTTGACATTACAGGTCTCTGAAATTATTTATCTCAAAAAAAAAAAAAAAAAAAAAAAGTCTTAATAAGATGAGACCCTGCAGACACACTTAAGATATTTAATTTTCACATATGAAAGTTCTGGGAAATTCAGGAGGTAGAGAAGGGGTGAAGATTAGTTATTTGTTATTTCACAGCATGAAATACAGGTTTGTAGAGAGAGAGCAAGCATTGGCAAGAAACAAATGCTAATCCTGTTTGACTATGAGAAAGGAATAGGTAATTACTGCTAAATCTAAACAATATTATTATCAATGCATTTAAGCAATAACATTTCAGTTAATTTTCACTTTTTGAGATAGAATACTTGGCAGATTTAAGGAAAGAAGTGGGCATAGATGAGGAATATACGGGCAGCCTGAAGTTAACAGCTGAAATTATATTTTAAAGTTACCTTAAAAAGAAACAGGTTGTTGTTATAACATTGACTTTTAGCTCAGAGCTATAATAGCAAACAGCTGGAAGAAGATCTCTTGAATAATCTTCAGCTCATGATTTGATTTAGAACATGCAAATAAAAGTGGAAAAACATGTCTGCCATTAAAAATATGACCGAGAAAGCTTTGTAAAAATACCAGCCTCTGTTAAACAACTTCCTATAGGGTCCATGAAAGTATAACTTGTGAGATGGCTATTTCATAGATATTTCTAGTTATTTAGCATCTGGTAAGTATATTAGGCTTTCTTTGTTGTACCAAATTTATTTGTCTTACATTCTTTTAGTTTCTTTCAGTTTTTTTTACTTGTATTGGCATGTTTGCTTAACTTATATCAGGAGATGTGGGGGAAAAAAGAGATCTTGCTGGAAAGGGGAATCTCCAATATGTGAAAGAGAGGAGCCTAGTTCTTCTCTGAGAGGAGAAGAACTGCTCATTAATTGCACAGTTTGTTCTGACAAACTGTGCAATCCATCAACAATCCATCAGGATATGGAAAGTTAATGACCTCTTTTACAAACCAACGTGACTGTCCCATATTTTAGCTACCTACAAATCAATCCAGGAAGAAATAATTTTTAGCCGCCTTCTTCCTCACCCACACCCCCCAGAACCACACCAAACCACCACCAACAAAAAAACATGACTTGCATTGAAGAATACTTCAACGGACAATCCAATCATGGATAAAAATAATGTAAACTAAAAGCAAGAGACTACATAGTTAAAATGATGTGTCCTCGTAACAAGAAACAGGTGAAACAGATCCTTATGTTCCAGTTCTGTTGATTAAATTGGACAGAAATCAACATTTACAAGTTTTCATACAGCTGGCAGTTTAGGTTTAGGCTCATAATTTTTAGAAGAGCCATTATACCTCAAACGAGGAGAACCAGAAAACAGAGGACTCAACTCTTGCCGAGGAGCAGAGCTTGACAGAAGCCCTTCTTTAAG
This sequence comes from Oxyura jamaicensis, assembly GCF_011077185.1. NCBI lineage: Eukaryota > Metazoa > Chordata > Aves > Anseriformes > Anatidae > Oxyura > Oxyura jamaicensis. The sequence continues at coordinate 59,202,152 of NC_048896.1, forward strand.
GAAGGATCAGTAACTTTCAGTACACTAACATTTTGAATCAAAGTACACCACCTTCCTTGTCTATCTTTATATATGTTTAGGACAATGGTTGACAGCTGGATAAATTAATATCCTTCTAAAAAGTAGCATGTTATTCTTTAGAGTTTGGAAATTAATATTGTGGTCTTTCTTCACACTAAATTACTTATTCCAGACTACAATGCTCAGCTTAAATTTGGAGAAGGTTAGCTTTCCCACAGAGACAAGTACTGAAACAGGTAGAAGTACTGAAACAGGAAGAAGTAAGTTTCTTCCACTTACTTGGAAGAAACTAAATACAACTTATTGAAGGTAGTTTGACTGTTCACCAAAGCAGCACCTGAAAAGAAAATCTGGAAATGAAATAGGAATTTCTCATATGAGAAAGTTTTCTAGAAATAGACTTATGCCAAAGAAGGTGCCATAAAGACTTAATGAAGAAGGCATCAGAAACACAAGTTAAGAAGACAGCAGGTGCTATAATAACGTGTAATAAAGAATTAAGATCGAAATTAAAAGCTAGGTGGAAAGAAAATTCTTAAAAATCTAAACCAAAGCTGTGGCAAGAGAGTTTAACAGATTTAATGTGGTCTTATTCTAAAATATGCAGAGATATTTTGTATGGTTATGGTTCTGAGTGTAAACAGAAGAAAATACTGCTTGAAGAATCCCAAATGTTTCCTGAAAGAAAAACCAGGGAAAGACTGAACATGGTAGCAAATCTGTTGCGGTTTGGTCTCACTCAACACCAAGAAGTCATTGAAGACATGCAAAAGTAGAGCTAGTGATTTTGCTGGAAAAGTAGTTGCATAAGATGTCTCTTTCGACTCTTCTCCCAAACTCAGATTCATTAGAAAGTTGTGAAAATTATGTCAGTATAACACAACAGCAAGCACAAATTAAAAATAACAATAAAAGAAAATCTCCAGTAAATAACTCAAATCTCACTACTAAATAATCAAAGAACTATGTTTACCATCAGGTGGCCTATGGAAGATTCTCCAGTATTTCATTAGGAAATGTGAAATTTTTTTCAACTTGGATCTTCTTTTTCTCTTAAGTAAATTGTGCGTGCTATATCCAAAGAATAATTACTGCTAGGAATGACAGATTAATGAAATAGTTAATCAAAGGTCAGACAGGTAAATTAGTGTCTTGTAGAGAGCACAACATATTTGTTTTTATTTTTATTTTATTTTATTTTATTTTTGAGTAATATTTTAAAGCTTTGTTTCAGAAAGCTGTAAGAGCATATATATATTTGTGATGAAGGCATACTTCTATAGATATTAATTAAGGTAACAATTACTGCATTTCAGAAAGAAGCAAGATGAGCTTTTCTGTTTCCTAAATACGCTGAACAATCATTGGTGATGCTACAAAGAATTCTGTTTAAAAAATATCTCCCTAGTTATATAAATTTGTCTGGGAGCTTTCATAAAGAACAAACAATGAAAGTCTGAGGCAAAATAAATAACCTCCTTAACATCTGCAGTATTGTGCAGAACAGCTTTTGAAGGAGTCCATTACATGGTATATCACTACACTATTTTACATATTTTCTACAAGTGTTCAATTTTACCTAATGATTCAATTCAGTCCTCAGGTCAAGCAGATACTAAATTAGTTCTGATTTGGTGCAAAGAAAGACAAAGCAAAAATAACTTGCTCATCAACTCCTGTAGGGTTTAAAAAGTTTTGAAGTTCAAAAGTCACTGTTTTTCTTGTGATGGAATAATATAACTGGGAGAGAGAAAGTGATGAACTCATACATGCTATTATGAGAGGTAATGTTTTCCAAAAGATCATCAGATTTAGAATATTACTTGTCAAGGAAGAGTGTAAGAGGAAGTAATTTAGATGACAAAACAGCTGACACAGGGAAAAGAATGATGAGGTTTAAAGAAATGTAATGAGTGGCAAATAGTTGCTTTATTTTTTATTTTATTTTTAAAGAAGGGAAAAATACTTGTTTTCAGTGAAATTAAACAGCTAGCAAGTGGAACAAAACAAAACATATGCTAGAGAGGAAAAGAGAAAGTAAATGAAATGAAACTGCACATTGACAAACGGGTAGAAAAACAGAAACACTGATTTCTTGATTACAGAATGGCATTTAATTTATTTTTCATCTTCTACTTTAATAAAGCTTTTGATAGATACCTTGAGATTATGGCTATATATACCAGATAGGAACTTTTCCATCTTATGAAAAGGAAATATAAGGATAATTAGGTGGATTTGGTTCCTGATGTCATCAGTATACAGTTTAGAGAATATTTTTTGACTTGTAGGGATGCGTGGGTGGGGAAGAAGTGCTAGTTTCACAATTTTAAAGTCATAGTGCTGCACATCAATGCTATTTTTTTTTCTCTTATCAGTTGTACTGTCTGTATTCATTCACAAAAATGATTGATGATTGATTTTTTTTTTTAATATTTTAATGCTGATATGTAAAGGCATCTGCTACTGCTTTTTTTTTTTTTTTTTTTTTCTGGTCTCATTTGCATTTTAGAAGCATTTTATAGCCCCTTCTTTGCTCTGTCTGCCATGTAATTTTACAGTATCTGTACACAAATGAGTATAAATGTATACATTTCTTTGAGATTCTCAAAAACAACATTACTACATAAATAGGATGCTGTTCCTGAGATAGTAATCTTTGGACTTCTGGGATGCTTATTCATTAAGTACTTTTATATATTGGGATATCCACTGACTAGTGCAAATCCTGAGATTTATACATTTCCCAGGCAGGGAATTTGAACCTATCTCCTTTTTCTTTGTATCCTGATTTTGTCATTTAGTACAATTCAACAATTCTTGTTTTTTCAAGTGTTTGCTTAAAATGCATAAAAAGCAGTCTCTTTTCTTATTTCCCTTTGCTTCCTTTTTTTAATGGTTTGTTGTTCAGGCAGGATTAATTGAGGTGTTCTTCAGTGCCCTTTCTCCCTGAAACTCTTGTGCTGTCTGGCAGGTAGGGGACATGACAGAGGTGATTTTCTACCTCCTTCTGCAGGAGAATTTTCTAATCAACATTGTGCAAAGGTGGTGACTATGGGACTTGCACACCAGGGGAGCACCTCAACCACTGCCCCCCACTCCAGCTGACTGCAATTGCATTTACCCATTTCCCTGCAGAGGATGGTAAGGGAATCCTCCTCACAAGGTCAAAAAACTATTTTTGCGTACCATCAGACACTAAAACGCAAATGAAGTGATATACAGTGTAATTAATCACCTGTGGTGTGACTTTATTATCAAAGTCTAAGATTTTAAGATAACTTTAAGTTATTTCTTCTTGAATATGCAAATTAATAAATAAAACAGTTAAGCAAGATTGACTAGATCTTACACGTTGGTGCAGTGTTTTCTTTTGATGTTGTTTGGCCAGGACCTTCTCTATGTTTAATTCCATGCTCTTCCATCACTGTCATTAAAACTTCTTAGGCTCCTAATTGCTGAACAGCTTCCTCTGTCCAACTGAAGAATCTTTCATATCCACATCAGTGCTGGCCTTTATGTTTCACTTCATGTGCTTTTGTCACATTTCTTGCCCGTCCTTTTTGCTCTCTTGGGCATTATCCAAAACAAGAGTGAGGGGTTTGCCGCACTCTTGTTTATATTGGTAGGGAACGAGAATGAGTGCTGGTCCTGCATTTTTCACTTCAAAGTCACCTTTTCTCTCCTGCTTTCTGGCTGGCAGCTATCTGGCTGTGTTAGTCTGTGGCCTACAGGGCAACAACAACAGCACCATCCCATGTCCAAAGCCCAGGGCTGTGAGTTTCTATATGCATACCTATATACTGAAATCTACCTGATTATAGTATTTTGAGCAGAGGAGACTAGTGATGGTTGCAGGGTTGCTGCCTTTATTGGTCACAGGCTCACTTGTCTCCTCCCAGTCTCTCCCAGGCTATGCTAGCCTGGGCCTTTAGTAGAGGTCGTGTCTACCACCTTCAAGAGGAGCACTTGGCACATCCATCTATTATTAAGTACCAAGCAGTAGTGCTAAGCCTGTTGAAAGTTTAGTAGATTACACTGAATAATTTTCTGACAAATAAGGCTCCAAATATGTCTTAAAAATCTGATCTTAGTCACCTAAGGATAGTGTATATGTTGATAATATATCTAAGTAATGAGAATATGCTACGTCTTGAATGTTAAACATTTTTAACATAAATGTTATGTATACACTAAGTATGCATGGTATCTGACTCTACACGTGTGTGTTACTTCCTATATGGGATATTACCCTATTTGTGAGTTTAACCCTAAATATACATTCATATACAATGTGAAGAAAGGGAAATTTTAGTACTGGATACCATTGGAGCATTTCTGCTTGGGTTTGAGGCCATGGTCAGCACCTTGCTGAAGCATTTTTATCCCTTACTCAAGTGAATGTGCTGCCTCATGCTACCATCCTCCCGACCACTGCTCTGGTCTTTCAGGGGATCATCAGAAGCCCTATAATCTCTTTTCTTGTGCAGCTCTAATTTCATACTTTTAGTTTCCTCTGTTGTCTTTAAAATTTTATATAACTTCTGAAATTAATTTCTAATTCGCTTCACCACCCCCACTTTTTTTTTTTTTTTTTTTTTTTTTTTTTTTTTGCGTTTTCTTTGCTTTTCTTCTCATCCCTTCCTTCCCTTCACCACTCTTAGTTTGAATTTTCTTGTTTTCTGAAAGGACTTAGGCCAAACACTGACATGTGCACTTCGTAATTTACCTGTGCATATTACAACTTTTATTTTCTTCCAGTAATTAACAATCGCTTTCCCTTTAGTTTCTTTCAAAAAAAAAATTAATAATCATTGATTAAATTAAAGGAGACATTATATGACAATTTTGGAGGTCAGTTTTGTACCTGAAAAGTATAAAGGAAGCATTGTATCAGGAAGTCTGATATAAATCAAGACACCAGTTACAGAAGCAGAGCAGTGTGGCAATGGTTGGGAAATGGGAATATATTCAAAAGATGAGGAATTAAAAAAAAATAAGTTTTTGTGATGGTGCAGGACTGGGTGTGTTAGGGAGAAAAAAAATAGCTTTCAGCTTAGGCTCCTCAAGTATGTCTGAAACCAATATGTGAAAAGGTAATAACAGTAAGAAAGAAAATGTAAGAACTCATTGTTGGTGTGTCTGTTATGCTGGAGAAGCACAATTTTTCTGTTTAATGATAGGCCTTGTCATTTCAAACAAACGGGTGTAGCTGATTTAAACTCCGAAGATGTTTTCTTGCTTGTTTAGTCACAGCTCTTCCCTATTACCATTTTAAAAAGTGGATCATTCCTGTGAAAAAGTTTTTTCAAAGTAGTAAAGATCTCATCACTTATTCACTGAAGCTGATGTTCAGATTCCTTGAGGATTAGGACCAGACTAGTAATAATAATAGTAATAATAATGATAAAATCAGAGCCATTAATGGACTGTTTTATTGTCTATTATGTATTAATTGATCCAGTTGCAATATAATACACAACACTGATTTGTTACAGATTGTTTAAGAGCTTGGCTATTTTTTTTTTTTTTAATTTTGTTTTATACTTCAGTTATTTTTTTGTAGTCTGGGAAAGCTAGTTCAAATGAATAAATAATACTGACAATGGAATACCATTTTTACCTGTCCTTATATGCTTTTTATTGTACTTTTTATTAAAAAAATAAATAAATCTTAGCATTTAAATATTCTTTTTCAGGCTTGTTAAGCCTAATAACAGTTCAAAACAAAACAAACAAAGCAACAAGAAAAGAAAAAAAAAAAAAAAAAAGATTTGTCTCTTCCTTTGATTTTGTCCATCATTAAAAGAGATGATACTAACAGCAAGTGAGATTGAAATATATTCTGTCACCAAAATTAGAATATCATTTGCATCAGCTATTTTAATAACAGTTTTAGATGGGATGTGAAACCTTATAGCTCAGAAACCTAAGACAAACACAGCAGTAAGAATAAAGCTGAAATGCTATTAGGGAAATCACTTATACCAGCCTGTATACTGGGCCTTCCACCTTCCTTTTGCATGAGGGTTACAAACTACAATGGATCCTAGTAATACCTGACCCCTTTCTTGATAATCTTGTTTCCACTGGAGAACTGAATGCTATGTTTCAGTCATCACAACTAGTGGAGCAGCAGCAACCTGCACGGAAAGCTGTTCTTTACAGTTGGTGTTTACATTCTGCCCACCTTCTCCAGGCACTGGGAGCTTGTGCCAATACAATGCTGAAAGCCATTGATGTGTACATCCTATATTCCTGGTGAGGATACTAAAATTAGTCAAACCACCAAATACCTACTGCTTATACATAGTGGTAGCATCTGAACTGGCCATGAAGGAGGCATGCAACCTAGTAACATGCTAGTTGTGTACTGAACAATACTGCTCTGGTCTCTGTGAAGCCTTGTGGAGAGAAACAGCATGAGAAAATGTCATTACTCAACATCAAGATTTAATACTTGATGCATTGAGTGGTAGCAGTTTTTAATGTAAAATGATGGCTCATTTTCAAGATGCCACTATTTGTAAATCAAATTCTGAGATGTTTTGTTGGAACTGTAAATGTGGATGAGTATCATTATTGTTTTCAATTTGCTACTTTCATTTTGATAGGAAAATATATCATAAAGATTTGATTTTTAATTTATTTTTATTACCCAATGTTTATTATCAGGTTTCTCATTTTGACTTGAGCATCCTGTGAGAGAATTTTCACTTTAATGGTTATTTGGTAAAAGGGATTAAATCAACCTTAAGAGTGTATTTTACTTAATTTCAATCATAGTTTATTGCTCAGGGTATATTTATAGAGATATACATGATTATATGAAAGGATTCATTAGGAATTATGTTACAACAGAAATCAATTAGTGAACCTTTTCTTGTATACATTTGCTTTAAAATATTAAAAAATGGGGACTGGAGGGCCCAAATGAGAGATAACTCAATATATATATATATTTTCCTGAATGCATATATTGTAACATTTTCAAAAATATCTAAAAAATAAGACCACTTTTCAATAAGACTTAGACTTTCATTCACAAGAAACTGTGAGTTTCTTGTTCACATCAGTGACTAATGCTGTGATGCTGATCACCATTTTTAGCTGTCCAGAAAAGTCATCAGTTAAACAGGCTGAACTTCTGTTATAGTTAAATGTATCTGAATATATCTAAATCTTGCACCTTGTTGACCTTAAGCAACCTTTTATTTAATGTGAAGAGTTACCCCTATGTAGGTAGTTATTTAGCATCCTCTTGACAACTGATGTGGCGCACAGACAAATTGGAGAAGCGTGAAAGACATTTACAGTCCAGAAACTAGGTTTCCTTATTTTTTCTTTCTTCCAGAGACTGAAGAGCAGAAGAGAGAAGGAAGTGCATAGCAGAAAATTCAATAGAAGACAGTGTTTAGGAGCCTATGAAAGGGAACTCAAAACATGTTTAGGCACCGCATTACTTCCTTTGGATCTGCTGACAAATGTAATATACTTATGAAGATGCATCAGGGCACATGATTATGATTCCAGTTTACTGTTGCTATATACCTTGGGCTGAAAATGTGTTAAAGATTAGTCAGCACTTGATATACAGATACTTGTATTTTTAAGCATCACACCCTCTACAACACCCGTGAGTAATGTACTGTGAAAAGACCCAACTAAATACATTAACATTTCTTTCAGTTCCAGCTAGTTTCCAAGGGACCTGCTCCTTGCAACTATTACTTAGCAATGAAATAATTTAATCAGTATAAACAGAAGCATCAACATGGCAGCCCTATCAAAAAATCTTAGTGGACATTAGGTCTTTGAAAGCAGTGTTTCCTAGCAGACAGATACTTCTGCATGAACAGCATAATCAGTGGCAAAATTTTATGTGAAGGACAATTATTTGATTATGTGAACATAAACCGAACCAAACTGTGGAAAGTACTATACCTGAACATCCTGGAAAGAGCTAGGCCCAGCATTGCAGTCAGTGGAATAAAATAAGAGTTTTATGCCTGACAAAATATGCTGAAGGTTTTCATTGTACAGTTGAGTGCAGAGGCTTTATGATCAAAGTGTCAGATCATCCTGACTTACGCAGTACTTACTACACCTCTGCACAATATTTTATTGTGTAAACTTGCTAACAGTTTACTTTCCATGATACTTTGTTTTTTGTCCTTTTAAAAGAGCAATCTGTATAATGTCTATTATGCTGGTTTATTTTAATACCAGCTGTACAGAACATCAAATTATTCTGCTGTCTCAGACAGCGATATCAGCCTGTTTTTTGATAAACAGATCAAATATCCTCTGCATATTGTTCGATCTTGTCTAGGAACTTCACTGCTGCAAAAGTTAGAGAGATTCCTCTTATGGTCAATTTTCCCCATCTGTTCTTGTCCCAAGGTGTTTTTTTTTTTCTGATTCCAAAAGTATTTCTTCCTCATGGTGTTTCAGTCATCTAAATTATTTATAAAGAACAAATATATGTCTTCACAGGAAAGGTAAACATTATTTGAAAATATATTTTTTAAGGCTTATCAGCATTGCTATTTTAGGCCTGAGTTACAAACCTTTATTGATTCAGCCAAAGCTGAATTTTTGAAGGTGGGTTACAGGTCCATGCAACTCAAGGAACATTCTGAAATTTTGGGTAACCCTGCAACAAAACATTTTTTTTTGGGACAGAATTTAAAGAAATTCAGCAATTTTGGTAAAATAATCATCATTCTGCATGATTTGAACTTTTTGACATGCAGAGTGATATGGCTCTTCCAGGTGTTTTCATCTCGTAGTTACCGTTTCTCCGTCCTTTGACTGAACTGACTATAAAAGTGTTTGTAGTTCCTTTCAGAGTGCAGCATGATTTGCAGCTTGTAATTATTACACCTAATGACAGCATTTGGTATGCCATGGTTTGCAGAGCTGACCTCTAGATTAGGGTAGATGAAGTTCTGTCACAAAGAAATTATCATTTACTTAAGTACTCTGAGTCATATCACTGAGACAGTACCTTTGTAGTAATACATAGTACTAATACATTGTAATAAATCAATTTATTAGCATGTCTGATCACAGTAAAACCAAAGCAAACCACAATTATTGTTTGACTATAGGTAGATAAACAATAGAAGCTATCAGCACCTCTCATTACTTTGTGCTCTGTAGTCCAACAAGACATTAACTGCCATATTGTGCAGGTTTTCTGTACAATACCACTTGTCCAGAGGCTTATTTTATGTTTTACTCACAAAGGTGCCTCCACTCCAATGCCTATATAGACATGATTTTTTCTTCCTTTTTCTACACATGGCTGCATTTTCATGTGCTCTCTCTATTGACCACATATGACCCCTGTGGCTACCTATAACTGTATGCTAGATACATGTCAATGAAAACTGTTATGGTACTTTCAGTGTTATACTTATTTTAACTTGTCAGTTACTATTTTTTTTCACACTTCTACATATCACTCAAAACATATAAGTCATAGTTGTGCTTGAGACATAAATCTTTTGTTAAGAGATTAGTGAGTCATCTTGTCCATGGCTCTCATTGCCAATTATTACACAATTATAATAAAGTTTTCTCCAATATAGAGCATTCCACAAGCATTCTACTTCAGTTACTGTAGGAGAGCAAAGCCATGTCCCATGGCAGTCGAATGAGGCAAGACAGTAGCTGATCTCAACCTGTTTGCCTTGCATATAAACTTAATAGGACATCAGTCACTGAGGGACTCATTGACCCCTGGGGACCAATAGAGCAGAAGTGAACAGCTGAGAACATCTTACCACTTTTTTAAACACATATATTCACCATGAATAGAGTTTCAACTTTTGTTACTATATTAGGGTCAAAGGTCCCTTGGCTCGCCTGAAAAAGCAGTTTGACTCTGGTGAAGGGTTTTGCAGATACATGGAAAGTATGTCTGAAGTCTACCATTGGCCAAAAGTAGATAGGGCCTCCATACTTCTCTGTTGTCTTCACAGAGTACATGTAGGGTAATGTAAGGAGAAGAGTTTCTAGCTCTCCACTCTGACAGAGAGAAGGATTTGACTCAATCTGCTTTTGGTTTAAATTTTTACATCAGGAGACCTTAATGCTAATTTCCTATTTACCAAATATAGAGACTCAAAGTCTCTAAGGATTAATTAAGTTGTGAGCTGTATCTTAGAAAAGGTTATAATAATTTAAAGTGCTATAAAGATCAATTTCTGATGAAATTTTCCCACAGAGAAAAGTGAAAATATTTAGTTTTCAAGAACATTTTGAAAAAAAAAAGTAAGAATTTCAAAAAGAGGAGTATTTTCATAATTGTTTTTTAAATTTACTTTTTAATTTCACATTACTATAACAATATCATGAAATAATTTAGTGAGTAATGTACCAAACAACTCCCAACGTGTTTGGAAGAGAGAGGGGAAAGATAAGAGTATCCATGGAATTGTGTTACATGTAGGTCAGTTTTGCTTAACAGTCATCTTAGAAGAGTTGGTTTCATGGCTTTCCATGGAAGACTGAAAATATATAAAGAAAGCCTTGTATATTCAGCTAAGTTCTGCTAATCAAAGATCAAAAATCCATTTTTTTTCTTGTTTGCTGAATGAAGTGATCAAAACTAAACCATAGGTAGAAACAGCAAGATGAACAAACGTTATGTCCAAGAAGAAAGCCCTTTACTTATTACTACTAATATAATTATTTCTTAACAAGCATAAAGTAATTGGATATTATTTATAGTTACACATTAAGCTATCTAAGGTAAAGAATTATGGCTATTATTCATATGAAGTTATTCAACTCTGTATGAGACAAATTTATGTTGGCTCTGCAAGATTAAAATTGTTTTTTGGGTATTGCTTATGAAAAGCTCATGGCTCATTTCTTTATTTTGAATCTTGTCATTGCTGGTAGTTTTTGCTTATTTTACTTCTTAAACAAGCTTGGTTTGCTAGGAAAATACATCATCTATGATCAATAACGATGATGTTATTAAGATATTATTTACATTGTTCATCTAAAGAAATTTCTGAAGATATACTGCTTGATATGTTAAAATCTACTGAAAAAAATAGGGTTAAATAATAGCTCTAAGCTTGAAAATAAGGGCTAGCATCTGACATATGTTAATACAAAAAGTTTCATATCTAATTTTCTGCTTTCAGGCATTAAAATTTCTTTTTTCACCCTTGTACCATCAAAAGCACAAAGAGGTAGAGGGAGTCCTTTTAGACACCAAGATTTTGCTGGAAAGAAGGAAAGAAATGTTGCAGCATTCCACGATTTTTTATTTTTTTTATTCTCAATTTTTAAAGCTTTTAATGTTTTAATTTTTTAATGTCTTCTTTTACTTCCAAACTAATTGCCTCTAATCCAGAAAATAAGCACAATATTTTGGAGGACTGGAGCCACCAGTGAGCTCAGGTTTGTTTTAGTCATTAATTTTTCTTTTCAATCAATTATTTCTTTACCATTAAATTTGAGATTATTTTGCCTGCAACCTGCAGTGAAATCATTAGAATCTGACATGCCATTTTATGCTATGTGTCTTTTTGGAAACACTTAAGCCATCCTTCACTAATAACAAATCGGATATCAGGACTGAAGTTGTGGCAAAATTGATGAGTCTTTTGCTTCAAAATGGATGCTGAAATAATCATGTCCTTACAGTGACTTTGAACATAACTTGTAAAGGGAACTTTCACAAGGTTTTCAGTGTTTAGGATTTCATTACATTCATTGAATCTGTGCTGCAGCTGGAGCTTACAGAAGCTACAGAATCAGTGTTAGGCTCTTTATTGGTAATGCTTCTTTTATAATTGTCAGCTTCTGCTAGAGTCTGTGCTAGGCATCAAACAATTCTTAGTACTATTCACTGGAAAATATCAAGCATAAATTCAGTCCTTGGACTTTTCTTAATGCTTACAAGTGATGTAGCATTTAATTAACAGTGCCATGCCCAGAAAGGAGCAGAAAAAGTAAAGCACTTGAAATAAAAGTTAGAGAAAAAGTTAGAATATTTGTTTCTTGTACATTTGTCTAATAGATCAAGAAAATGCAACAGATTAGAATCTGGTAGGAAATCTTATTGAATGTACATAACAAGAAAGTCTCACTGAGTTCACTATTTATACATGCTTTGGGTACATTTATGCATATAAGAAATAGTGATATGTTATTATTAGCTTAAGAAAACACGTATGATGTAATATGGTGGGGGATGTGGGAACTGAGAAACTACCATTTTTATAAAGTCACACATCAGTAATACATCTCAGTTCATACAGGCAAGGCCTGTGCCAAAATACAAACAACCAAACAACAACAAAAAAACGCCAAAACAAACAAACAAACAAATCCCATGAGTTTTTTTCTTTTTTCTTTTTTTTTTTTTCTTTTCTCTTTTCTCAGCTCTGCAACTCAAGAAACAGTGTAAATTCTGCTGTTACATAAGAAATTTCAAGAAAACACGATGTACTCAGTAGCAGAATTTCGGGTCTGATGGGAAGAAATAATCATTGAATCTCTATAGATATGCAGCACCTCCCTACCATAACACAACAACAGCAACAACAACAACAACAAAATGTAGAACTAGGCAGGTAAGTTACTGTATATCTGGAGAATAGTTTAAAGGCATGGCTGCTCCAGAACACTTAGGTAAAGATCATACCGTTTTGATTATGTCGTTTTCACCAATTTTCCGTCTCTCCATGTAGGAGGCTTTTTTTTTTTCTTTTCTTTTTTTTTAAGTACACTTGGTAAATATTCTGCTCTACTACAGTCTGTTCTTGAGAAAACTCAGCCTAATAAATATACAATGAAATAGACAGCAATAAGGAGTACTGGTAGAAAAGTAGGAGCAGATGAAATGCAGTCTGCCAGTGGTTGGATTTTGGTCAAAATACTAGTTGACATAGAGCCATATATCCAGTGGAACAACCTGCAGCTCATCTATTTTCTTTTTCTTCTGTTATCAGAAACATTATCAGAGCGTGACCCCCAAACAGTAAGAACATTATTGATCTTCTTTTATTAATGGGCTGGGTTTGCTGAGGGTCATATATCAGACCATATATATTCTGTCAGTTGTTCTACCGAGACATTATATACAAGGAGCAACACAATAATATTTTTCATGGTCAGTTTGATGGGATGTCAGCCTGCTGTGTGCTTCTGAAAATATTTAATATGCTTAAGTGTCATTGATCTAGAAGTAAAAGTGAACTTACTGAACTGGTGTCTTATCCGTTCTGAAATCAGGCCCTAAAAGTTGAGCGGAATAATAGATTGATGGCTATTGACTCACTGCTGCATCATAATATGTGCAATTAAGGAGGTCATGATAAGTGAGAACTCCAACAGGTCATATCCTTTCCTGAGTTCACATACAGCTGCGACCAGGCCTCTGACACACACACACAATGTAATTCAGAATTATTAATTGATGCCATTAACATGAAAATGAAGAACATGACTGCAGAAAAGACAAAAGTGAGCACAGTGCAAACAGAGTCAAGGAAATCTGATTGGAAGAGGTTTATATAAAGTCTTCATAGATTTGAATAAATATATATATATTCCAAGGAATAAAGATGAATTTCTGTTGGGAAATGTTTGTAGTTTGAAAATATTCTAGCTATATGAAGAAGTATTTCGTTTTGGGAACAAAACTAAATTTGAAATGTGATCCTTCAGGAGAATCTCATCAATGTGTATAAATAACTGAGGGGAGGGTGTCAAGAGGATGGAGCTGGTCTCTTTTACGTTGTGTGCAGTGTGAGGATGAGAAGAAACAGGCACAAACTGAAGCACAGGAGGCTCTGGCTGAATATGAGAGGGCACTTCTTTACTGTGAGGGTGACAGAGCACTGGAACAGGTTGCCCAGAGATGTTGTGGAGTCTCCTTCTCTGTAGATATTCAAAACCTTCCCGGATGCCATCCTGCACAATGTGCTCTAGGTGATCCTGCTCGGCAGGGATGTTGGACTAGGTGATCTTCAGAGGTACATTCCAACCTTGGCCATTCTGTGATTCTGTGATTCTGTAATCTTGTGAGGGAGGGCAAATTTTAGGAGATCAGGAAGTATTTTGGGGCCTATGCAACTAGACGTTCACCTACACATCTTGCAGAGAGCAGGACAGTACAAACCAAACCAAAGAATTCCTTGCTACTTCGGAACAGATTCCAACTGTAAATTTTGTGAAAAACATCTTTTTATGCCAATAATCGTTATGGGCAATTATGTAGTCCTACATTTTAGCCATCATTAAAAATGTTGTTGGTTCAGTGTACGTGGCTCTCAGCTTCTAAACAATGTAAATCTTCAAAATTTTAGCCAGAAAGAAGGGAAGAAAATCAGAATTCACATATTATTTTAGCAAAAGACCCTTCTTTCTAGATAACTCTTTTCAAACATTAAATTGTTTCAATAACAGATACTTGTGAGACACTGGAAATATCAAACACTTGTTTTTTAACCTGATTAACTGTGATATCTTGCAGAAGCAATGTAAAAATTTAGCCTTTAAGACAACTGTGCTGCCAAAAATAGTCTTTGATATGTTTATCCCTTTTTTGCACAATGCTTTCTCTTGAAATAAGAATCTTCCTGGAACTGTACCGCAAACTTAGAACCAATGTATCACATGGTCAATGTGCTTTCCCTGCTTGGAAGCAGGCTTTCATTTTGGTGTACCAGTAAATATAATTTGATCTTCTGATCTCTCTTAGCAGTATTTTTATATGACAACAGGAACATTTCTGATATAACCAGTCTCTAAAGGCTCTCCTTTTTCTTAGAATATATAGTTCATAGAATGGTCTTAATGAAATCTCTGTATTTATATATGAGATAAATAATTTGCTGGCAAACTAGTCTGAGGAACATATGAAGACATCAAAATAATTCATAAAATCTCTTGTCATTTTTCAGTTCTATGTGTTATAGGAGGTACTGGGGCCAGTCCTCTTTAACATCTTCATTGATGATATGGATCGAGTGCACCCTCAGCAAGTTTGCAGACGACACCAAGTTAGGTGCGTGTGTCGATCTGCTCGAGGGTAGGAAGGTTCTGCAGGAGGATCTGGATAGGCTGGACCGATGGGCTGAGGCCAACGATATGAAGTTCAACAAGGCCAAGTGCCGGGTGCTGCACCTGGAGCACAACAACCCCAAACAGTGCTACAGGCTGGGAGATGTGTGGTTAGAAAGCTGTCTGGCAGAGAAGGACCTGGGAGTAGTGGTTGACAGTCGGCTGAATATGAGCCAGCAGTGTGCTCAGGCAGCCAAGAGGGCCAACAGCATCCTGGCTTGCATAAGAAACAGTGTGGCCAGCAGGTCCAGGGAAGTGATTGTCCCCCTGTACTCAGCTCTGGTGAGGCTGCACCTCGAGTACTGCATTCAGTTTTGGGCCCCTCGCTACAAGAAGGACATGGAGGTGCTTGAGCGAGTCCAGAGAAGGGCTACGAAGCTGGTGAAGGGTCTGGAGAACAAGTCTTAGGAGGAGCGGCTGAGGGAGCTGGGACTGTTTAGCCTGGAGAAGAGGAGGCTCAGGGGTGACCTTATTGCACTCTACAGGTACTTGAAGGGAGGCTGTAGCGAGGTGGGGGTTGGTCTATTCTCCTACGTGCCTGGTGACAGGACAAGGGGGAATGGGCTAAAGTTGTGCCAGGGGAGGTTTAGGTTGGATATTAGGAAAAACTTTACTGAAAGGATTGTTAGTCACTGGAATAGGCTGCCCAGAGAAGTGGTTGAGTCACCATCCCTGGAGGTCTTTAAAAGATGTTTAGATGTAGAGCTTAGGGATTTGGTTTAGTGGAGGACTTGTTAGTGTTAGGTCAGAGGTTGGACTCGGTGATCTTGGAGGTCTCTTCCAACCTAGACTATTCTGTGATTCTGTGATTCTGTCTGTTTCACAGAGCGTGGTTTCCTCTATTGACATTTAAATTACGTATTTTTATCCCACGGTAAGATTTTCTGGGTTTTGTGTTACTTTCCCAAACAGAACATCTCAATTCATTGGAACAGGGATATGTTACAACCTTGTGTGTACTTCTTTAATTTAATTTCCTTCAATTTTGCTTTTATCTCCATTCTCCATTTATTTCCATTCTCTAGTAACACCCTAAATTACCTGCCTTCTAAGTCCCAGTTTGGTGCCCTCTATTCTCCTTTCTGTCGATGAATCTTTCTTGCTGATTTTTTTTTTGTTGTTTACTAGCCACTTTTCTTTGTGTTTCTTCCTCTTTCCTTACTGAACACCTTATTCTTTCTTCCTAATTTAAAGCCCTTTTGCCCAGTCCTATTAGCTTTCCATCTCAGCAGATTGGTGGCCATGCTCTTCAAAAAGAGCTTATCAACTCTTTGAAGCCTTTGCTTTGCGTTTCTAAGTTCCCAAACTTTTAAGCACTGATTTATCACCACAGTTCTGGATTTATTTATTTATTTTTGTTTTATTCAAACTAGTTTATAGCAATGAATCATATATGACATTAAGCAGTTAGACTGAACCTCATTAAACTGTAGTTTGTGAATTACAACCACATATTTCTCTTACAATTTCTAGGTCTGGGATTTAACAAAGCAGCGACATTTTCTGCTTGCTTCAATACTGTACTATGGCATCATACTTGTACTAGTTTATGGGTGAGTGTCAGCAGTCTAGACTTGCTTCATTTTTCCTAGCTTCCTAGCACTGCTCTTCTGTATTGACTTTCCACTTCTGCTATGTCATAGGATGATTTAACTAAAGATCACAAAACACTGTGTAAACAGAAAGGGTGATTTGAAGTTATGCAAGCAATCCTGATTTATTTTTTTTTTAATTTTCAAACTTCTGAAACTTTTTCTTTGCCATTTTGTAAATGTTATTTTATTGTAATTTGTGCCATATAAAAATATATATATATATATAGATAAGTCTATCTATCTAACAAGCATTTTGAAATAATATATGTAGATTTTTCTATTTTATATTCTTTTCTGTAAGTCAGCAGAGTAGAGTTCATTAACTTGATATAGATCTTTTTCAGTCTGTAAGCATTCACCAAAGAGTGGATTTAGTACTATATTTATATGGTAAATGTACTGATATTGCTTACTTTAATAGAAAGTTCAGCTTTAACGCTTTTCCAAATATACATATTTGGCTTTTTTTTTTTTTTTTTTTTTTTTTTTTTCACAAGAGACTTGTAATCCAATCTCCTTTCTTCTTATTTCAGCAGAATTCTCACTTCTAAACTAACACAGATAAGTAATTTTGAGCCCTGAATAGACATCGCTGTAAGGATTTTAAATATATATTTATATATTTGTACAGAGAAGTATAGTTGAGCAAAGTATTTGCAGAGAAGTATAGTTGAGCAAAGTATTTAATAAATAGAGTAACATTTACCATAATGCTTTAAATAGTATGTATTGGAATATTAACCCACTGTTTAAAAAAAAAAAAAAATCTAGTAGTATCTATTATGTAGTGTATTCATACAGAAACCAGTCTGATAGACAGCTATAATAACAATATTGAAAACAGTTTTTTCTTTTCTAAACATGATAGCATAGCATATAAGATTTGACTGACTGGTGGAGATCTGCCACTGAAGTAACTCAATCAAAAATGTCATTTAGCTTGAAACTTGAATGGAAACTCTCATGACTCTTGTATCTGTCCCAATTAAATATGATGTGATGATGATTGCATATATGTTACTGATAGGGCTGTTAGGAGAACTTCTGATAAAGAATCCCTCCAGATTCTAATGAAGAAGCATAAGCTTTGAATATTCCAAATTAAAAAACAAAACAACCAAAGAAAAACAAAACAAACAAGACTCCCCTCCCCCCCCCCCCAAAGTCTCCACTGTCAAAATAAGAGTTTTAGTGATTTTCAAAGCCAAACTCCTCTGAAAATACTTTTCATTTTGATTATCTTTAAAACTGAATAAGACAGATTTTTATTCTCACCATTTTATTTTAAAATTGTTTACCAAATCATCCAATTCTAAAACATATTCATGATTTTAATTTCGATACAATTATCTAAGCTGATAATTCAGTAACTGTACCACCTTCAACTATTTCTTGAAAGTTTCCACACTAGTATTGGTCTCTGATTAACTGGAAAGGCACTTTCTATGATATGTATGACCAATGTATTTGTTTTAACAAAACTGCAGTTATTTGAAGTGTACCAAGCATCCTTGGCATGTATTGAAAAAGACTTTCTTTCCCTGAGAACATGTGACATCCATCCACCCCACCCTCTGCAACAAGAATCCTCTTTCAAAAAGGGTTCCTTGTTAAACCAAGATTGTTGTGCACCAAGGAAACTTCTTGCATCTCACAGTGCTGGACCCTTTACAGTAAACCATCAGACTGCTGTAAAGAATATTGGTTCTTCCCAGTAGCCCTTCTCCTGGCTTTTAAATGACTCACTAACCTTGTTTAAATTCACCTTCAGAGTTTAATGTGTGTCAAGTGATACCACCCTGAGCTAGCTGAAAATATGCTGAAAACATCTAGAATACACGTTCAAGTGGTAAATGTCTCTTGCAACAAAGCTATCAAAAATGCGGTTTCCTATACCGTACTGAAAACCCCTATAGAGACTCTGGACAAAATCAGATAGCCACTAGCATGAACCCTTATAAATAATTTATGAAGTAAAACGTGTGCAGAAGAATGTTATCTCAGAAAGGACTGCATTTCTGATCTTTTTGCCCTGATCCTTAAGGAATAACTACAAAAAATAAGGATATTCATAAGTAACATTCACATCTGTACTTGACATTAAAAATCATTGAGATACTGGCTTCCTAGTAGCTGGTAGTTTTCTCCAGATGGCACCTCTGCTTGACCTCTCTGTCCCACCAGACCTACTGAACTTATTAGTGCTTCTCTTTGCTGACATCACCCTCTGCTCTGCTGGTATCATTTTCTTTCAAATTAGATAACTAATTAACATAATTATTCTCAACCTTTAGTTTACTGCTTTCATTTTAGATCTAAAGAAGGGCTTGTATGCCAAAAAGCTTGTCCATAGTGTCTTTTCACAACTATCACTCCAGAAGTCTAATAAAGGAATAAAAAAGATGTCCTCACACAGCTTATCTCTGATGCATAGACAAATATGTATGTTCACACACAATTAACTATTACAGTATGCTACTATAAATTAGTATTGCATCTCTGGAAATTCATCACAGTTTTGCTGTATTCAGTTAAATACTTTGTACAAAACACAAATCACTTTCTGGTTGAAAAGATTTAACACATTCAACTCTTCAGGATGTATTGCAGTGGTTTTATGATGGTTATAGTGCTTGCAGATAACCTCCTGTTTACAACTGAAACTAACAAATATATTTCTGCAAATTTTGGCTTAAGAACAATATATAATCATTAATTTCTCTTTAATTTTATATTTTTTTCCTGTAAATTATGTTGACATATCTAAAATACTTGGTTCTGAGTTCTGTACAGACACCCCCTTTCCATCCTCTCCCCACTGTCAATAGTCATCATGCTTATTACATTCAATTTTATAGGGGCAAAAGAGAATAGCTGTCATAAAAGAAACTGGGAAATTATTGTTAATCCTCTTTTAAGAATAGAATGGTCTGAATTATTAATCTAGTTAAAATTATATACATTCATAATGTAAATTACTATAGAAAAGTTTCAATAGTACAGTTAACTTTTTTTTTTTTTTTTTCTTTAGGGAAAAAATCCTTCTTAGAACCCCCTTTTTCTCTGAGTGTGTGCTCAGCTTCCCTGGATTTGAAGACTAGTAGCTTCAGGCTTCCTGAAGGAGAAAGGGTGAGCTGTCAGAATCCAATACTGGGAGTAATCCATACTGGGAGTATGGCTGTAATGATGAGAATTTCCCTTTTCCCGCTGCTGGGAAGTATGTCGATAGTTCCGTCCTCCTCAGCCTTCTGTTTGCTTGGGCTTACTTTTCTAAGTTTTCTTAACACAGCTTACATGCTCTTTATTGTCACTAGTTTCCAATAATCCAGTTTTTGTTCTGTTCTGTTTAAAACTGATTTTACCCGAACAATGAGAGGCTGCACTCCTGTAGTGACCTGTAAATTAAAGCTGTGATTTCTGTCAATGCCCTGGACTTCTGGTATCAACCTGTCTGTATTCTCTCTTCCATACCTGATTTTATTCTAGGGACCTAGACAATTCAATCCATGCTGAATAACTTGTTATCTCTATAAACTAAAGGTAGTCTGAAATAAATTTAGGCAGTAGTTCCTTGACCACCAGACAATTGTTATCTTTCTGTTTGTTTGTTTGTTTTGTTTTGCTTTTTTTTTTTAAGATTGAAGTTAGCTCAAGCAAAGTCAAAGCCAGGCAAGTCCCGAGATCTTGCAAGGTCAGGTCAGTCATTTTAGTACTGGCAAAATTATTTTCTGTAAAGATAAAAATGCTATAAAAATGCTTGGAAAGTTCAACCAAACCAAAGCCAAGTAAGAAAAAAAGATAAGTGACTCCTACGAGTCACTTCAATAGCAGAAATCGAACTCTCCATCTGTTGTTCAGCTAAAAAAAAAAAAAAAAAAAAGAATTTATTCGAATTTATTCTGTCTTCCATGCAATTCATATTGTGATGCTAGTTTCTAGTATCCTTTTAGTAAATGTGTGCAAAGACATTGCTTAAAAAAAAAATAAAAATAATTAAAATTACAGGTCTACTTCTAAATACCTACAGCAACATCTGAAGACCTGCTTCAGCAGTGAAAAACTACCTGCCAGGAGTTTTAAACATTTATTTTGCATATTGAAATAATTTGTTTAAAAACACAAAACACCCCCCAAACTTTCTGAAGAGATGTTGTCATCAGTGAGCCAAAAAATCCCATATGTTACAACAGACAAAAAACCACAACAGTTAATTTTTGCTACTAGTTCCTGTCTCTAGTACTTACCTGTCATGCATTTCATGACATTTATGCAGTTCTGAGTCAAAACAAAAGAGTCAGACCTCTAGAGTGGCCTTTTGCCACAAATAGCCTAATTACTGGGTATGCTGTTTTTTTTATTATTATTATTATTTTTTTTTAATTTTTGTTTTTTTGTTTGTTTGGTTGGTTGGTTTGGTTTTGGTTTTAAGCAGCCATGGAGTGCATGTGAATGAAAACCAAATTGTGAAAGTTTTAGCATTTCACAGGAGATGATTCTTGGTTTTGCTAGCTCCAAGACAACTGTGTTAGAGCTTAAATGGATCTCGTGAATGAGAATAGCAGTAGTTGGATGACCACAGTTTGAATATTTTTATTGTTTTTCATCACACTCTGCTAAAGTACATTTGAAACAAAACGCCCTGAGATTTCAACACAAAAATACTGTTCAGTGTCTCTGGGTAATCTGGGTACCACAAAGCTGCTGGTATCAAGCTTGGGAGACATGCTGTGCTGCTTTTCCTTCCCTTTGCCTCTCACCATTAGTGTCTGAAAAGAATTTCTTCAGCAAAATAAACTGTAATTGCAACTGTTCAGTACCCACCTGAGAAAATTACTTTTACTATTTAATGTGAATGGATCGAAAGGGTTCAATGCATTCCTTTTCTACAAAAATGTGCATCAGAACAAGACCTGCAAAGAAGCAGAACAAGCAGGAATAACATTGCATAGTACATTTATATTTAAACCTGTCTATTTTTTTTTTCTTTAAATCCATTGCCCTCCTCTCTTCTTACATATGCATTTTGTGACTCTTTCCCTCCTCTTCTTCAATGCTTTTGTGTGATTGCCAGATTCCTTTAATGTAAGTTTAACATCAAACAGTCAGCATCCATTTTTATTTCCTTAATAAAGACCATGGTTTTAAGTGATCTTTGCATTACAAATTGGAGTCAGATTTTCACAGATGCAGAGATTCCTCAGCCTTTAGTGCCCTGGTTTTGAAAATCTTTTAAATGTCTAAGTGTTTTGCCTTGGAGTGTAAATCTGTCCCCCAAAGGAGGATCTTAATATTGAGCATTCCCATTAGTTGCTGTTTCAAGTCCAGCTTTAATGAACATGAAAATGTTCCTTTCACAGACGTTTTAAAAAGAAGTTCCACAGAAATATATGAAAGCTTTCTTCTAATATTTCAAAAATCAAGAGAGTAGCCACGAACAGAAAGACTTTAACTGCTTTTTTTTTTTTTTTCCCTCCAAGAAATGCAGCCATTCCCTGTGAAACTTTGTAGTTGGTAGCCCATTTCCAGTAATGGTTTCAGCTAGTCCTAATGATCAGTAGAAACAGCTGAGGTAATAATGTTTTCCAGAAGGAGATGTGTTTGGGCTCTTTTCAGCTTGCAGTGGGATAGTCCTTTTAATACAGCAGAAATATAGACTTGTAACATGTTGTCTAAGGATGCAGCAAACCACGATAATTTTCATTTGCATTCGCAAAATAAGAAGTCAGGGCAATGAAGATAAAATAGCAGTATTCTGAGAATGCTTAATTTAGCAAAACCTAATGTAATCATAGCATAATAGAAAGAGAATGGGGGAGAGCACAGGAAGATGGGAACAAAGGATTAATTTAAGTTGTGGCTAATTATTTTTTCTTTTTATATTTATATATATAGTTTTACTTTTTTATCCCTTCCTGAGGCAGGGAGAGATCATGGCTTCAAAAATGCTTATGGATTGGCCAAAAGCAGATTTTTGGATTTGGTGCCAGAGGGTGGCTAGCACCTTGCTGGCCAGGGCACAGCACATGACAATGGCCCTAAACTCAAAAACAAAGAGGCCTTGTGTGAGGACCTCTGTGTAAGAAGTTGGAGATGTTTTCTGTCACTGTGGGAGGGAAGAGGAGGAGCTGTAGGAACACCAGACTGGCAGGGACACCAGGCCAAGCAGGGACAGGGTGGGATGTGGCATTGCACTCTTAGGTGGTCTGCCACCAGCCTCCTCATGGGGCTCTTTTAAAAGCCCTGGGCAGTGTGATAGCTGGTAGTGGCTTGGTGTCTTCTCTGTCCCTGGGACTGCTCTTTGGGTGTCAAGCCTGTTACTGCAGCCCTGTGGGTTGAGGGCCAGCAAATGGATGCACATGGTCTTATGCCCAAAGGCCAGCTGTCCCAGGGCAGCAGTGAGCCACACGGCTGATATGCCCTCTTGGATCCCAGCCTCTGTGTCTTTTCCTGAGAGGAGGGCACTGGCCTGTGCCACTGCAAAGCCCTGGGCTGTGAAAGATGCAGATTTGGGGAATTTGGTGGGTTAGAGGAGTGGTGTATGGGACTCATCTCACAGGGCGTGAGGGTCAGTGGACAGTAGAGGGTGTCAAAGAGGAGAAAGCACCAGCCTGGCCATGTGAACTACTCATGTGGTCAGGGGTCACTTGCTTGGGAGGCTGCGTAGCTCAGGACTGTGTGGGATCCTCCAAAATGGAAACATTTCAGTGCAGGAAACTGTAGCCCTGATAGCCTGGAGGGCAGTGCCTGGCCTTGAGCAGGGGAGGAGCATTGGTGTTTTGTTGTGGTATATCACTGTTTATTTGCTGACTGAAATTGTCTACACCAAAATGTTTGGCTGCTGAACTCCATGTCTCAACTGGCAGAAGACAAAGTTGTCCTGTTATTACCTGGCAATGAATTGTGTATTGGCGTCCTATTTGAAAAAAAATAAAATAAAATAAAAATTGAAACAGGCATAGTTTTTCCTGAGTCAATTAGTTATTGTGTCTTGGTGTGAAGCATCAAGGTTTCTGTCCCTTGAAGGATCCTGCACTAGTGTTATTCCCCAGGTAAAACTACCAGAAAATTACTCTGTAATAGTTTATGTAATACTGAGTGCATAGGAACCAGTTGCCAAATCATACATGCCTAGTGCCACTTTAAGTTGCCCTCAGATATATGAGATACTTTCATGGGGTTGGGGGGCTAGGACCTGTATAGAAAGGCAGTCGAAGGCCAAGCAGGATTCACAAGGATGTCTGAAATTAAACTGTACACTTGTTTTTTGTCAACTGAACCCCATCTTCTGTGCATGGACCAATGATATCGTATAAATGTAAACATAAGTTAGTTCTGATACAAAACATTGAAAATTAATGTTCATTATTTTCTGATAAAAATACCAAAGCACTGAGGGAATTTGCTACTTGTAAAAGTGCTAGAAGGCATAGTCCTCACCACAATTTATTTTAGTAGCACAAGTTGCCTCATACTGTTGACTGTAAAAGCTATTATTTCCCAAACGTATACAAAATAAGTCTGAACATGTTTACCTATAATACAACAAGGTGAACTTAATTACAGGAAGCTTCAGAAGTGTACTGCTCATGTGCTGCTGACACAGCATGGGTGGATTTGTGTGAAGGGAAGTGGAGAGGGGAGGACAATCCCTGTGTGAGAACCACCTTCAGAACAAAAGCTGAGACTTCAAAGCGGGTGAAAAAACCTCTGTAACACTTCTAAAATGTTATAATATATGAAGGGAAAATAACATGCCCATTTACATTTCTTTGTTCTTATTTATGCTTTCACTTAATATCAGGAGATTGCCAAAGTTTCAGCATCAGCACCAGCTTTGACAAGAGTTAGAGAAAAAAAGATCACTTTGTGTTTTGCAAATTACCTATATTCATTTGCAAGTTACATAAGAAGGAGTTGATAGAAGCAATTGGGAATTATTTTAAGCAAACTTGCTGGCTGAAAGATATATTTCCAAACTTGGAGACCTGGTTTTGTGCCCAAAATCTATTCCATTCCTGCATGCGTCAGTACTGTCCCTTTGTATCTTGTACAACACCAAGCCCATGGTTAATGTGGCGTAAAATGAAAGTTTTTTGTTTTTTTTTTGGTTGTTTTTGTTTTCTCTCCCCCAAACATCACTTTCATTAATGTAATAGGGGTTTATAATCATTTGCAATGTCTTTTATCAGCAGAGCTCAGCAAAGTTCCCATAATATGCAGAAAGTTTTCAATTTTGATATATGACCTGCTTTTGGAAGACAGTGGTTCTTACCAGAAATTTCATTATTACTTTTTTAAAACACAATATCTGAGATTTAGAATGTTTTATTAGCATTTAAACAAATTTTATTTTTACTATCACCTTATTTATCATGTCAAATATTGTGAGTCACTTTTTAATATACAGATGTGCTTCAGTTCATTCATTCTTGACTGTATTAATAGGGTATATTGCATTTTCTTAGTAAGGAAAAGTCAATTAAGAACTTTTAAAAAAGTTTTCTAAACTTTGATCAACTAAACTGAGCTAGTAGTTTGTTAAAAATAAAAAATAAGATGACATCTTATTGCATAATATTGCACCATAACCTAAGATGAAACCTCTTACACTGTACTTCCTTTCCTAATATTTAATCATATTTGAGAAACAATCAACATAGTTTTTATTTATATAAATGACATTTATATGTACTTTAAGTAAGTAAGGACTTAACATGTTACAGTGAAAAAAAAAATACTAAAAAAATATATTCTTGACCAGATAGGTATTTTTTAACATTTTTTAACTTTTTTTTTTTTAAAAAAAACAAACAAACAAACAAATAAACAAACCTTTGCTTTAAATGCCAGGGTCATTTTCTTACTTATAAAAAAAACACAGTATTATTTTATTCATCTCTTCAATTAATACTGATATTAAAATTAATACTGATATTAAAATGGTTTCGGATATTAAAAAGGTTTTGGATATTCTCAGACACAGAGAGATGAGAATGAAAGCATGCTGCATACAAATAAAAACAATTATTTTGAAATTGTAGAATCCTGTGATAATGTTTGAGGTAAAGTTTTTAATAAAAAAATACTGCCCAAATTGCTTACTGACTGAAGAAGTTATATTAGGATCTTAGTTATATTAGTTATATTAGTTATATTAGGATCTTAGCATTAACTGCATTTGAATAAAACCTTTTAGAAAAAAAAAAAAAAAAAGCAATATTTTAAGTGTTTTGAAATACTCCAATTTTTAATAAATTGATGACTGGTGAGATCATCCTTAGACATTCAATAACAGTGATCTTTACAGGAGTGAAGCAGTACATCTTCACTGTGAAGCTGTAAAGATGTTACCAGCAAAGTATACTATGTATGACTCTTCACGACTCTTTACAGCCTTTGTGTTGAAGTCTCGGCTTCAGAACTTAATGTGTTTAAGATTATCGGCTTGGTGAATAAGCAGGGAAAATGAAGGGACAGAAGTGTTCAAAAATCCATGTAATCTTTAAGTATTTTAGAAAACGAAACAAGTTTTAAGATGCTATCTATAATCCAGAATTGGGACAAATAGAACATTTTACACAGTATGTGTTCTTGTTTAACTCTGCTATGGAAATGAGTTTTAAGTTCTGGATATGGATAGAATTTACTTAACACTTATTCTCCAGTGCTAAGGTTTCATTTAACTCAAAAACTTAATGGCAGAACAAATCTGTCAATGGAGTTGGTTAGGAGGATTTATATTCTGTAGTAAATACTTCCCCAGCTTTAACATTCTTCTCTTATGTTACTTCTTCTTTTATAAAAGTTTATTGAAAAACATTTGGTTATTATTATGTTTAGGCATGGTAATGTTTTTTGTGCCCTTCTAGTTCTGCAGTTAAACAAAGCACCCTGTGGATGGTCAGGGGAACATTATATATGTATGAAATATTTTAAAATATTTGTTAGTCATCACTCAAATTATTGTGCTTATTGCATGACGGTTTACTGATCTGGAAACACACATGATGTTGTGAGCACATGAGATGCTCTTTGTCTCATAGCATGCTTCACGTAGGATGCGTACAGGCAATGCGTTTGGCTTTATGCAGTGGAAGAAAAAGTGAGAGAATGAGAGGTGAAAGCAGAATTTGAATAGTGCACTCAGACTATCCTTCTTTGTTCTGCATTAGTCTCAGAAATCTTTTGATAATATTGCAGAAGAGGCATGAATGTGTATCATCAGTTAGTTGGATCAAAAGTCTGGTTTTAATTTTTATTTATTTTTATTTTTATTCCTTTAACCCCATGTATTAGCTAAAAAGCCTTATGAAGTCTACCAAATCTCCACAACAGCAGTACATGGAGAATTAAGAAACAGGAAAAGTCCCCATCTTCTCATATAAATACTCCACACAAAAATTCTGTACTTGCCTAGGTAATGGTATATATATATATATAAATATTTCCCCTAGCTACTTGAATTAGAGCAGTTTAAAAAAGTAGATGCACATCAGAGGAAGGCATAACCTTTTATTTATCAATGTATTAAAGAACAGTCAGAAAGGGATATTGATTGGTTATTCTCACTAGCCCTCTGTATAAAACCAGAATCAATGTATGCTGGGGAAAACTTAGCTATTATGAAACATTTAGTGTTGTAGGAAAGTATAAAAATTGAGTAAGCTCCCATTGGATGGCAGCAGCAGAATTTTTACTAGAGAGAGGGACTAAAGCAGAAATGGGTGGTTATAAAACATAAATCAAAAACAACAACAACAAAAAAGCAGTAAATGGAAGAGTAGGAGACTGATACATCATTAAGACCTCTACATGAAGGCTCTGTCCATGGATATACTTTGATTTGAACATTTTGACTAAGATAGCACAATTCTGAACAGTTGGTTACTGTGTTTATATTAAATCATTGGTGAAGGATGAGCTTGCCAAAATATGCCACAATGTCTTATTGCAGTCCAGAATGCAGGGAGAGAAGGAGAAGAGGTTTAATAACTATGGAAGTAAAGGAAAACATAATTTGTTCTGTGTGGCAGTCTGTTTTCTTATGTCTTCCATAGCACGTAAAGCTGGATTTTATTTTATTCAAGCACTATAAGGTGCCCTGAACCTTTGAAAGAAATTAATAAATAATTTTAATTGCCATTATAATGGATAGCACACGTTGCATAAGTGAAGAGAAAATATATGTTACACCTTCAGGAATAAGACAAACAAACCAACAACCTAGACCTCAATTACTATTTAAAAAATTATCTACATTTATTTATTTATTTATTTATTTTCGTATCCTAGTGCCCTTTTCAAGTTCAATTTTATTTAGTCTTTAGCAAGTGAGGTCTTTTATTATATCTAATTGTCTTTTATAAACTGTTAATTAATTATGTGTACTTGAAATGCCTTTATGGTTGATGGCACTGAGGGCAAAAAATACCCTGTGAAATATATGGCCAAACAAATTAAGCAACACTTAGTCTACTTGCATTCCACTTTTCTGGAGCATTTAAAGAGCTATCCACAAAGTAGGTTAAAAATACATCCAACAAGACAGCTAGGAGTTCCTGGAAGCCTTCCAAAGTTCAAAGTTACAAAGTCAATCGTGGAGTATTTGACAAAGGTAATTTTTATAAGCAAATAGTATAATTGAGATAATGTGCACAAAGTGCATGTGGCATTAACTAACAATCCTCTGGGAATTGTGGTGTCGGTCTGGCACAATTTCTGTATCTCTGAAATTCATACCTCAAATGTAAGGTTTATGATAAAGATGTATTTTTCTTAATTTGATTGCAAGATTTAACTTTATAACAGAAAGTTTGTGCTTCAGTGCTTTAATAAATAATTCCTGGTGTTTGCTGATATTGCTGTGATTCCTTAGTTGTTGACTTGCCTAATGAATCGCACCATGCTTTTCAAACTTTGAGCCTACTAAAGCTTACTATTTTTGTTTTTTATTACTCACAATTACAATTCTTGATGTTAGTGTGTAAGAAAGAACAATTTGAATCTCATCTGCTCCGGGTTTAAAATATGAATCTCATGGCTTAGGTCTGTCTCCAGTGGCTAGGATGGGAGGCCCATTTGAAGAAGACCATTTTGAGTTCTCTTTCCAATTGGAATATACTTAGGTCTCTTTGAAAACGATAATATTTTACTATTTCATACATCATACTGATGTTCCAAAGTGGCTGTGCTTCAACTTGAAGAAAATAATTGCTCTTAAGCAAGGTCCTTATAAACAATGAGGTTTCACAGTATTATTTTCCTGAATTTGTATTCCAGCAGTCATGCCTTGTATTTGTTATGCCTATAATCAATTTATCAATATAATTTTTAATGACTGTTGTTTAATTTTATGGCAGTATGAAAGTGAAGGAGAAAGAGATGTATTTTTTATTAGTGTGAATAAATCAGTGTAAAGACATTATCTGTAAATCTAAAAATTTGCATGTAAAGAGAGTCTTTCTCATGAGTTACATAGAAGTAACATCAGTACTAAGATAAAGCAAAAATAGTCATTTCCCTGCCCAAACCTAAGATTCACTGTTTTATATTTACATATAGGAAAATGGTATAATGATGAAAAAAGAAAGACCTGCTACTGTAACTCAGGAAGCTTAATAGTCAACTCTGTCCTCAGTCATGGATATTCCATGTGCACAGCAAACGAATCACTTGATAGTGTTTACCTCCAGAAATAGGCTGCAAACTAAAATAACTTCAGACAAGAGAAGCAAATGTCAATATTTTCATTTCTAAACAGAACTTTATAAACATGAAGGAACCAGAAAGTTATCAATAGAGAATAGGCTGTGCAGGAGGTTTACCAAAGCTTTCACAGGAGATGTTTATACTAAAAACATACAAGCAATAATTAAACAAGTGATCTGCCAGCAACAAGCCTTCTCAGTAATCCTTTTTGGTAATCCTTGGTTACTATTCTTTACATTGGGTGGCTGAACAACCAGCAAGTCTGACTGACTTGAGGTTTTCCCTGGGACTTTCTTGGGCCTGGGTCAAGCTTGGGGCACAAACTAAAACAGTTCACCAGAGCAACTCTAGGGAGCACTGCAGTGCTGGAAATCTCCAAAAATGGGCCTTAAAGTTGAGACACTGGCAGTCAGTTATTTAAGATTTCATGGAACTCTAAACAAGAATAGCAGTCATAAAAATGACAAAATAAAATCCTAGACTGAGTTATAACATTTTGCTACTTTGCATTTCCCTGTTCTCTCAAAATAAAGTGCTGTGATGTTTGTTACGAGAAGATCGGTTTTTGTTGTTTGTTTGTTTTTAGACAGCTCTGTGCTTGCACTGACAATAGGGAAGAGTGGAAGGTTGGAAGTGCTCAAGTGCAGTTTTCAAATTTCCCAAGAGCTTTGAATACTTAGTTCTTTTTAATTTTATATTCAGAGGTCTTCTTCAAAGTGGCTTTAAAAATTGTGTTAGTTTAATCTAGAAATATGCAGTGGTTCAGTGCATGCCATAACAGAAGTTAAAAGTAAAAAGTCACACACTAGAGGTTTGTCATTTCTAATATTTTAATAAAAACTATACTATATGCTGATGGTTTTGCAATTATCCACAAAAGCTATGACAAAAATGGAGGGAGAAATTAGTAAATGCTACTGCCCATATATTTATCATCCAGTGCAAAACATAATTTTGTGACTTGATTTACCTGATTTTTACACACGAATTTGTTATCTACCTATACTTGCTGTACCCTAAGGAGCATGGACCATTTTGTTCTAGGTATTTCTTGTTTCTTCTTAATTTGACAGCAAAATATGCTACGATTACATGGAGCACAAAAAGCCTTTCATATTCCCTTATGACAGATGACATCCAGAGTAACATAGTGACCCTATCACTGTCTTTTACATCCAGAGTGACATAGTGACCCTATCACTCTTTTACTTTTTTTTTTTTATTTTTTGTGTGTATGTGTGTGTGTGTGTGTGTGTGTGTGTGAAAATATTTACCTCTATTCCATTTCACCCTGCTAATTCACTTTAAGGGAGCAAAATTTGACAAAAATATCAAATACCATTACCCAGATGCTTCTTAAACTTAAAATGGACAATTAGATGCTCATTTGAGTGTACACACATTTCTCAACAAGATTTCACTATTTCAAGGAGCTTGAGAGATTCAATAGCCTGCCAAGCTCTCAGGACAGAGCGTCACCTTCTACCCTAGTGCTGACCCCTTGCTGCTTGGAAGAGCCTAGCTGAGAAGATTCACTAACACCTATGGCGATGCCATGGTGACACACAGTACTGTCTTACTGATTGTTATATCACAGAGGTCCAAACTTGTTGTCAGTGATGCGACAAGGGTGTGGGGCTTGGTGGAAAAATACTGTTCTTATCTTTGGGGTGGCCCTGCTACTAATTTGGGCAGAGGACTCCAGGATGCTGTTTGGCTGGTGGGTCAGGCAGGCAGCCACTGCCTCAAGGAGAGGTGCTCTTTTGCTTCTTGGCATGTTTATGCCCCATCCACTGTTGGAAATAGATTTATGGTATAAAATCTAGAGCGTTTCTCTCAGCAGTGGTGAAAACAAAGGTGTCAGCCAAGCTCACACTCTGTTTGGAAAGTGAAACTCAACTTATCACAGACCAATATTACCAAGGTAAAAATGAGTCAAGGGAATCCAAATATATCTGTTCAATCCTTACCAGATTTTCAGCTGAGGCTATGGGGATACAAACTGTGAAATGCAAAGGATCAGGCCTGTCACTTGTTCAATCAAAAACTTTTTTTTTTTTTTTTTTTTTTTTTTCCCCCAATCTTTAGCTTCAAGCTGTTCCTCATACTGTCAGTAAAAAACAGAGAACAACAGTTTTATTAAAATACACTTGGTGCCATACCTACCATTAACTGTAGTATATTCATTAGCCTCAGTTCTCTGATCACTGTAATATCTTAATGCCTCTCAGTAAATAAGAAGTCATCTAATAGATCTAGTTCTTTATTCTAGTTGATAGATGAAATTACTGTTATTTTATAGATCGCCTTTTATTTTACAGCTTTAGGAAAAAAAACAAAAAACAACAACAACAAAAAAAACTCACTCAGGGAAATCCTATTTAAATAATGTATGATTTTTTTTAATGAATAGATTTGATTACAGTTTCTTGAATGAGAGACCATTCTTTTTCTCTCTCTCTTTGTTTTTCTTTTTCTTTTTTTTTTTTTTTTTAAAGAGAGCTATGGAAGATATATATAAATATTTATAAAAGAAACTCCCTCTTAATTTTGGGGGGGATTTGAGGTGTTTTGTTTTCATTCCTTTTTTCAGTGTCAAAAGAATAGTGCAGAAAATGGCCACCAAATAAAAGGGGGAAAGGAAAGGGGAGGGCTCAAGAAAAAAGATTCCATGATCTTAAAATGTGAAGTTTTTATTTTAAGAAATATCTGTGTATTCAATTCTGAAAATATGGGGTGAAATACTTAGATTCCCTTAAAAATAAAAAATAAAAATAAAAATAAAAAAAAAACAGCACAGTAAATCAATTAAATCTTATTCTAAAAGCAATGAAAGTAATGAAGTTCCTAGGTTGCTTCTGCTTTGGAGGGGATAAGTATGTCAGTTGACCTTTTTGACCAGTCCTAGCTGCAATATACACACTAATAATTTGAATGAATGGGTTGTGGCAGCAATTTATACCTACCACATTATTTTTGCCTGTTGGAAAGCAAGAGTTATTTTCCTCTTTCATGGCGCTGTGAGTCTTTGCTAGCTTTGGCCAAGAACCTGGGGCTTGCAGACAAAAACAAATGTCCACGAGCAGGAATGCATTGCCCACCAACAAACTTCAGGGTTCCTGGTCCACCCGTCTTCTTTGATGCAACCATAAACCTAAAATTGCTCACATTGAGAATGCCAGCAGATTTTCAGAAAAAAAAATATTGCATTCAAATCTACCAGTGATTAAGTTAATGCCTATCTAATGATTGCTATAATGTTGCATATTTCATCATAAAAATAAACACCCCCTCAATGGTCTATTAAAACTATGCACTAAGATATATGCATGAGGTAAGAAGTGATCATAAATTAGATGTCTGCAGAAAATTGGTTCAGAAGAGGGAAGTTGAGCTTTAGACGTAGCACCTAGCATTTGGGAGCCTTCATGTCTGAAGGACTCACATTAGGCTTTGAAATTTAACAAATCTCTTCCCAAATTAAATTATGCTTTTATAAATAACATTCTAGCAAGGAGTAAAAGCAAATAAAATAATTCATTTTCAGTATTTCATCATGAGAGATGACTTTTTTTTTTATTGAATTTTTATCTAAGCTAAGGAGCTTTATTTTTAACTGACTCAGTTCTCCATTTTTACTGTGCAGATAAAGGATTTTGGTTTTGCAGTAAGAAAAAACATTATTCATTTTATTTTAGAGGTAATTCTTAAATACGGACTGTACATTAATATAGTCTATTTATTCTAAATGACACATAAAGCAGGCTTATCTTGACTTAGCTTTTACATTGTATAATGCTGCTTTCTTCAATGCTTTCTTCAGTGTCATACAGCATACTGTACCATTTTCTGTACATTATCTGATATATTTTCTCTTTCTTTCTTTCTTTCTTTCTTTCTTTCTTTCTTTCTTTCTTTCTTTCTTTCTTTCTTTCTTTCTTTCTTCTCTCTCTTTCTCTCTCTCTCTTTCTATCTTTCCTTTCTTTCTTGTTATGATAAATAGTTTGGATTGGCATTTTCTCCCCATTTCTCTAAAGTGTTATTTCTCACTTTCGAAATCTTATATGGTCATACTCTAGACAACCTGTAATTTATTTCTCATCTGCCAAAAGTGGCATGGTACTGAGAGTATGTGTAAACTACATAAAACTACTAAAACTTTGGATTAAAATGTTTGTTTTAAAAGAAAACAGGTAAGTACTGATTCTAAGCAGTTAGGGCATATCTATATTTAAGCATATAGTTAAACTAAAGGCAAATTAGATTTTTCTTAAATGAAAATAAGCAGACACACAGGGATTTTGCAGATATTTGTAATACATATAATCCTTTTTTTATATATATAGTACTAATATTTGTAATAATATAGTGATAATAATTGTAGATCTAGACAATTCATTGCGTATTAGAAGTATTACAAAAAAAAAAAAAAAAGACTTTCAAGACGTCCTATTTACCACTCTAATTAAAATTAAATTGCAATGGGATATCTCAGAATTTTGTAGAAATGCCAAAAATAAACTCAAAACTGCAAGGGAAATTAAGAACAACCAATGTGTGTTCCTACTACAGAGATGATGTACTTACTGTATGTGATCGGTAGTCAACAGACTAATAAACTTCACATACTTCCTTATTAACCCTGGAGTTACATTAAAAATTGTAATATATCTTCAGATATGTAGGCCATATTTAATTGCACTCACTTACACCTTTTAATAAGGAAAAAACTCCTTAGCCATCCATTTTTATTTTTTATCAAAGTGGTAGGACTACTGAATTAATGGAGGTTAATAAAAAATCCCTAATGCCTTAGTCAAACTTTCCCAGTCCTGAAGATGAAGAATTAATTTAAGTTGTGTTTGCTATAGATACAGATAAACTTCATAAAGGGCACATTTTCATATTCCTACCTATGAATAAATTATTTTAAAGAGAACAAATGATTTAGACTGTTATCTCTGCTGGGCATTTGGGATCATGTGAGGCATAATGAGCTCTTTCTCATGCAAACCGTACAGTGAGGCATCACAGTGAGGGAAGACTGCTAGAATTTAGGACTCAATTTCTTACATGCTGGAAATGTGATGCTGTTAATTTGAGTTTTCCTATGAAAATGGCATTACAATTAATTTAGAATCACCATTATATTTATATATATATAGTATTATTAATATATACTAATACATAATACATAATATATATTATGGAATTAATCAATAATATATGATGTTTATATGATATTTATTATTTTTATATATAATATATATGTATATATATATGTTGTAGTTTTAATTTCCTATTGGCAACTTTTTATCAATCATTTTTGAATGCTAGTTGACTTACTAGATAGGTTTTATTGGATGAATAGTACATTAGTATGTTTGATTAAAATAATTATATCTGAGAACAGTCAAACTTTGGTATGTGTGAAATGTACTTCTGGGTTGCAGAAATCCTCACAACACATTTTAGCAGTGAGTGAAAACACCTTGCCTTTGTGAAGTCCTTCGCTTCAAGAACCAGGGAGGTGCTGACTTTCACCCTCAGGTGGATAACCAAGTATCTGTTATTGTTCCTTACCTTCATGAGCTGGGCAGCATCCTTTTTTCTGCCTCTCATGCCTAGCAACATGGTGTGACTGTGCCCATCACAAGCAGCCTCCAGATGAGGATTGCTGCCTCTCTCAGTGCCACCTCCCTGCTGTGATGCTGGGGATGAGGAGGTGGTCCCCAGCCCTGATGGTGCCCCAACCACCAGCACAAGCATGAGAGCTCTGGGCCACACCACAGGTGCATGCACGTACTTCTGTGTATATGTGGATGGACTCGGACCCTGTACATGAGAAAGCGAGTGTTGCTGTAAGTAATTTACCAAGGGATAACCTGCCTTATGTGGGAGCAATGAGTCTATTTACTTAGCTCTGTTAGGGCGTGTGGATAACGAGTGTGTTCCTCTAAATCCTAAGACAGGAAAATTGGTTCATTTGTAGAGTATGTGTCTGGTAAATTTTTTGCTGTCTTGAAAAGAGAGGTAATAATAAGTACGTGAATAATGATTTATCACAGCTACAATTTTACCAATATTTTAGTTCAGTCCTTTGAGAGTGTACTGACATCCAAAACTGTTTCTCATGTTCTGCTTTTCCCTTTCCTACAGCTAGCTCCTGCCCCTCAAACTCCTTTCTCTCTCACACCTCACCAGAAGTTGTTTTAAAGGCAGCTTTTGGCAGCATATCTGCATGCTGTTGACCAGCATTGTGGAGGATGGCAGGAATATTGATATATCTGTTTAAGCTAATTGTGGTTGCCAAAAGACTTGTGTGCAAAGGCTTGGGAAAGTATTCAGAAACATTATTATCAAGATGAATGCCATCTTAAAACAACTTATTTTATTGCATTTGTGCTGAATGGAGATGCATTTTCCAGCCATAACATCATTGTGGAGAAGGTGAAGCTGAACATCCACAGCAGAGGCTGGAGGATGTAATAGGGAGAGGACACAGTAGGGCCTGGAGCTGTGCATGCCTGACTGTACCAAATTACATGTTATTTGATCTGAAGTATCCCTGTAAGCAGGAATTTTCCCTCGTTATACTCCTGTACAGTTCAGCTTCACCCTAGAGTAACAGAGTAGTGTAAAACAGTAATGGGAGCAAATATGGAATATGTTTAGTATAGAAAAAAGCTGAAAAATTACATAGCTGTGAAATGTTCTGTTTAGTTACAAAGTGGTAAATGTTCTGCTGCTAGCTACTGGTGATTGAGCTTGATCTGAATATACTAATAATACTCCTTTTTAAAATTATTGTTATTATAATTTCTAGAAGATAAAGGTAATATTAACATTCAAATGACACACATATATAATGATTCATTATCACTTACTGTTCTATGGATCCTTTAAAACCACTCATTTGTTTTTCCTCATTTGGCTTGAACCAGCTTTTCTCTTATTCTGTACCTCCTGCCCTATAGACACAGACATTAACTTCAAATGTGGATCCTAGTCAAAAGCACTTTCCAAAGTGGAAACAACGTTGTCATTTCATTAGAAAATGTGTAATTGTGTTCTGAAACATTTCTTCATTTAGTCTACAATGTTATCATCACCTTTCATACTTAGGTATCTGTTTGATTTCTGGCTGGGATGTGCTTCTGACATAAAAAGGTCTTTCCATTGCCTGGCTTGGTGTTGAGTTCAGGCAGCCTTTACACTGCTCACCCAAACTTTATATAATACCTAATTTATTGCTGTGTAGCCTTTCAAAAAAGGTGATAGAAATGAAAATAAAAAGCACCTCCAAGCAAAGACATTATAACATTACATGACAATTATCACCTTACCATTAGAAGAATCATTACCGCCTCTGCTTTGCTGAAAGATAGGAAATGTGATTTTTGTTGTTGTTGCTGTTGTAATTTGCTCTCCTCTAACAAGCATTCTATTTTGAAAAGATTTTAGTCAGCTTTTGATACAGAGCCTAATGTTGCCTAGTCAAAACATAAAGATGCACCTGTTCCATGTTTGGATTTAAATATGAAGCTCAGCTTGATATATTACTTTAAACATGACAAGAAAACTGAAATACAGAAAGCCTAAAATACACAAAAGCTGAAGAATGAGATATTTAAGAATAAAAACATAATGCATTGGTATAACATATGTAGCTAAGTTATCCCCAAAACTGCATGCACTTGAATAATACATAGAGTACACATCAGATATATCTTTGCAAATCTCTGTGATGATGTAAATGGCATTATCCTACAGATTTTAACTATAGTTCCCTTGTACAGAATCTGATGATTACATGTTTAATTATATGAAATGTTATGTCAGGTTACATAATCATCTGCACCACAAAATAATTCTACACCACAAAATGCATTTCAAAGTCCTTTTTTTGAAAATAGTAGATTAGAGGATCAGGGATGCTCAGAGCTGCTCAGTGAGTCCCAGTCACCCTGTGCAGCATATTCCACATCAAAACCAGATTGGGGAGTCTTGTGTGGGCTTTCTTTCTTTTCAGTTTTGCTTTGAACACTTGAGGTGAAAACCTGGTCCTTTTGAAGTCAGCAGCAGCAGTTAATCCAGCATGAAAATTGAGTCTACAAAGATTGGATCCCAACAGACAAGGGATTTGTGTCTCCCTCACAAGACAGATTCTTCAGCTTTTGTAGACTGGGTATAAATAACATTTTTTCTATTGTTTCTGTTTTCTTTCTTTTTCTTTCTTTCTTTCTTTCTTTCTTTCTTTCTTTCTTTCTTTCTTTCTTTCTTTCTTTCTTTCTTTCTTTCTTTCTTTCTTTCTTTCTTTCTTTCTTTCTTTCTTTCTCTCTCTCTCTCTCTCTTTCTTTCTTTTTCTTTCTTTCTTTTTCTTTCTTTTTCTTCCTTCCTTCCTTCCTTCCTTCCTTCCTTCCTTCCTTCCTTCCTTCCTTCCTTCCTTGCATATTCCTTTCTCTCTCTCTCTCTCTCTCAAATTTATTTTCACAATATTACCATCAACCTGATTGCTATCACAAACATCTATGACTGACAGTACTGCCTAAGAGCCATCGTAGGAGCTGATGATGATACCATTCCTGGGTTGGGCTTAATAGCATCCCCTAAACCCACAGATAACAGATACTGGCTGTTCCAAGGAATGCGTGCAAGGTAGGTCAATATGAGGGCATGTAGATCAAAATTTCCAATGCATATTTGTGGGGTGCAGACTCTCTTATATACAAATACTCAGTTATTAGATTATTCACTTTCTTTACTAGGAAGAGAATATTAACCCTTCATATCATTAACAAAAGGATTAAAATGTCTTCCTTTTTCTATGGGAAATGTGTAACTTTGTGTTTTCTTTGATATATTCTATTAGTGTGATCCACATTTGCAAACTGAAAGAGTTAATGTTTTGGTGTTTATGCTCCCTACTTTCCATCTCTGAACACAATAACTAATGATCTCTAAAGAAAACTAAATCTTGCAAAGAAAACAAGTACATTTAAGGGGGGTATATATATATATATATATATAAAGAAGAAAGTATTTATCACAAACTCCTAATAATGATGAATGACAAAATGTTATTATACTGTGCTTGTCAGCATGAGTTTGCTTGTTATTATAAAGTTTTAACGTAATATCAGTTTGGTGAATGATCATCTGGTATTTTCATTGTTCAAAGTGTGCTACCCACAAACAGAAACATTTAATTTAGCTTCATGCTTACAAGATACAATTAAAGAGCCAGATGGCCCAGTGTAAGTGTATGCTATCATGTTGTAGTAACCAGGAGAGGATGACCTCGGGTTTACACTTTGTAGTGTGTAAGACAAGTTGGAGCAAACCAATGGTTTCTTTTTGAAAAGGATTAATTAAACTAGACTTCCAATTGTGCTTTAGGGGTGGTAGATTTTAAATACCACAGAAATAGAAAGTGGTGGTAGGCTACAAAGCCTGGAACCTGATGTTTGTGGGTTTATCCTTTTCTGAGAGTAATCACAGTTAATGGAGACTTGCAAGCAGTTCAGAGAATAATGTGCATAAGTTGGGGAGAAACTAATTGACTCAGTGCATTGAATTCACTCCCCAGAAGTGTTTGTTCTATAGGAGTAATGCAAGGAAAACAAAGTGGTTTGTGTAAAAAAAAAAAAAAAATGTGGGTGGGTGTGTCTTTGCCTGAAATATGCAGCCATTTTGGGCAGAGGAGGATAAAGAAAAATAAAAAAAATAAAATAAAAAAATAAAAAGCTAGTGCTTTATCTAATGCCATCTAGCAACAACAACAAACAGATAATTTGTAGAGTATTAATCCCTTCACAAAGGGTGACTTTGCTTTCGTACGCTTATATTTCACTTAAATTGTTCCTTATTGCTCTGCTTCCTTTGCATGAAAAGTAAGACTGGAAAATGAAAGTCTTCCCTTTCAGTCTCCTAGTCTTAGTATATTGAAGAATTGGCATTGCCATAGAACTTACGTCTGCAATGGTCTGACATTGCAGCAGAAAATTTTTGCCCAAGACGATCTTTTAGAGTTCTGGTAAAGAGAAGGCAAAAAGACACTCCCAAATCATCCAACCTTTCTAAACATCCGGTAAGAAAAAAATCCATCTCAGACAAAAAATTCCATTCCAACCCCCAGGTAAGGTTAATGCAGTGCACAGGATGGCATCCCAATGGCACACCCACTATGTTTCCAAACTGAAAACTGTTAGAGGGAGTAAGTGAGCTCAGACAGAGGAAGAGAGGAGAGGATAAAACAGAGTTCACATTATTTGTGGGAGATGCAAAGATTTTCTGTGGAGAACATAAATGAGCTCATAGTGTTGCTGGCTGTTTGGGCATCCAGCTGAGGAGAACCCTAATATGTGATAAGTTCAGTGAGTGCAAAGAGACAAATAAAAATAGAGGATAAGGAAACTGACAGGAACAAAATGTTTGGAGGTTATTCTTTAAATTCTACTGTGTTATTTTCTTCCCTTCCCCAGCCAGCAAACAGATTGTCCCTATTTCTGAAGCTGCAGTGGAAAAAAATGGCAGCACAAGCTTAAACAAATTCCTTGTTTGGGGAATCATTTAGTATCATGAGAAATCTCTCTCTCTCTCTCTCTCTTTTTTTTTTTTTTTTTTTTTTTTTCCCAATGAAAAATACTTTAAACTCTTAATAAGCATATGGTTGTGAAAACAGGCCCACAAGAGAACAATTTGGACCAAAAATAATGAGAAATTTGCCAGGAAGCACACATAAATCCTATTGCTGCTAAAGATGCACTTGATATTGTCAGTCTTGAAACATCTGTGCTTGCTTTATATTGAAACAAGCTCCTTTGCTCTCTCAATTTTGCAATGTTTATTAATTATTACAGTGAATATTAACTTCGTGCATTCATTGTCTTCTCATGTGGTTCATTTTTTGTTACTGCAATTTCATTGCTTCAGTTCTGCTCCCCGTGGCTGTCAATATTTGTTTCTAAAGAGGGAAACTGTCACTGTATTTTATTTAGAAGTTTAACCTTACAGAATAGATATAGCCTAATAAATATATATACATGTATATATATATATTTTTTTTTTCTATTGGAGAAAACATAATCAGTGACAATATGGGTAGGAAATTTTCTTTTTGCTTTTCTGTACCAAAAAAACGTAATTTTTCTGTTGTGCAAAGCCAGTTTATAAAAAGGTTTCAGTTTGTTTATAAGCCTAGTTTAGATAACAATATGATTTTCCAGTACCACAAGCTAGATAACTTTCCAAATATAACTGTACCTCCTAAAAACAAACATAACAGACAAACAAACAAACAAACAAACAAAAAGTAAAACAACCCTCCTTTACCTGTTCCTTTAACTTTGTTCATAGAAACAAAGCAAAACAAAGCTCTGTTCCCTCCTACCAGTGAAATCACTAATACTTCTACATGCAAAATAGCATCTGGGATTATTGAAAATAATCCCCCTAACTTCCTATGTGTCATATTGTCTTTGATAAAAATTGTATCCTCTTATTAGAAATGTAATAATGCAGAACATATTTGTCATTTGCTTGCTAAGAATGTTTGAATGCAAAATCTTTTGATAAAGATTATAGGATTTCAGAAAGTAAAGCTAAACAAGCTTTTGAAAAAAGTTGTTTTTACAGTGAAGGAAGCAACTTTTG
This sequence comes from Oxyura jamaicensis, assembly GCF_011077185.1. Taxonomy (NCBI): domain Eukaryota; kingdom Metazoa; phylum Chordata; class Aves; order Anseriformes; family Anatidae; genus Oxyura; species Oxyura jamaicensis. The sequence continues at coordinate 59,243,227 of NC_048896.1, forward strand.
AATGCACAGCAACGATCCACACCCCTCCAGATGTTTTACAAACTAATCTTCATTTAGATTTATTGTGGTGTATCTTCTTTATAAGGAAAAGACCACACAGACTCTATTTATGTAATAACTTGGCTATTATTTATTTTATAATGTAAGTCACTTCAAAGGATTGTTTTCACTTCTAGCTGTCACATACACAATAATACTTGCAGTGATATGAATGATGAAATATTCTCTAATCCATTTGCAAAACAGCAAATTTAGTAGAAACAGCCAATTTAGTAAAATGTTTTTGTACCTCCACCAAACTTATTTTTCAGGAATTTTGAGCACTAATAACAAAGGCTTTAAATGGCCTGTTTAAGAGGTAGCTGCTATCTAAAAATATTCAGTAGCTTGAGAATCTACTACAATGAAGTCACAGAAAGGGAGGGTGGAGAAACATGAAGCAACATGTAGCCGCATATATATATATAATATTTCTTGTTGTTCAGATCCCAAATGCCTCAATTTTTCCCCTGTCCCACATGGAAATCTGATTTTGTTTGAGTACAAATGATACTATGATTTTTCATCTTCCATTTATTGTGTGATCAAGTAATTAATCTGAACAAAAAAAGCCAGGAGACAAACACCTGTGGCCACCAGAGGAGATTTGCTAAGATGTTGAGGAGGTGGTGTACACGTGCTAGATAATTTCTATTAAATCCCCATTAGTCTGCTGTCTCTTTTCTGTCTCATGGCTTAACCATCTTAAAGGCCTTTCTTCATAAGGCTATCAGGAAGCTACATAAGCTCATTCTTAACAGAAAAACAACACAAAGCTAACTTCTTTGCTCTTCCTCTGCTCAACTTAGTCTTTGGCTGTTTAATGAAAGAGCTCTATGCAGTAAAATGTAATGCTAAGTCCTGACTGGACCCTCCAAATGGCTAAAGCTTTGACAGAGTCCATCACCTTCCTTTAAATCACCAATTTCATAAATGGATGATGGGACAGCTAATGCTTCTAAGGGGTATGGCAATACATGACTTCTTCACAGACTTTAGGGACTTACTCATGAAAACTCTATTTCTGCCATCAAGTCTAGTAGAAGAGGGTCCTGGGGAGGGGCAGAAGCAAATTATTTTTAGACAGGAACTTGACAGATGAGTGGGATTCTGGCAAATTTGGTTATAGCATGCTGCATGTTAGTAAGAAAGACAGTTTTCTCTACTGTACTTCTAGTTTTGAGCAACCTGGTCTAGTGGTAGGTATCCCTGCCCATTGCAGAGGGGTTGGAATTAGGTGATCTTTAAGGTCCCTTCCAACCCAAACCATACTGTGATTTTTGTTTAATGTTATTTTGTAAAATTTTATTCTGTGCTCTTCTACATCAGTGAGAAGGTTAGTGGCAAATAAGAGGTCATTAAAGTAGAAGAAATAGAAAAAAATAAATAAAATATAATACAAGCAAAACTCTTAAAAATTAAACAGAAAAGGCAAGAGAAAGTGACGTTAGATAAAGGGGTGGTAAGTGTACTGAGTGTAGAAAACAACAAACAAACCTTCCAATTGCTGCTTCTGTACCTTGTTGCACAAGGGAGAGAAAAATAACAAAAAAAGTCTAATAGGAAGTGCTCAAATTTTATTTTATTATTTTAAATGTTTCCTATTGTTGTTTGTAGATAACAACAGCTTATGAGGAACAATTTCAAGTCACAGATCTCAGGGCACTGAAAATAGACATTATTTATTACATTTTATATATGGATTATCTGAGAAGCAGGAAAATAATGTTACTCTCCTAAAATGATTTGCAATATCAGTGCTGGAATCAAGAAGGCAACTGAACTACGTCATCTGGGAAGCAGAAAAAAACATGGGGAAATGGTATTGGAAGGTAGCTGATTTTTATCACTTTCATAGGAAACAAAGCAGCCACAATGCAGAAAATCGAATACCTTTAAGATCTGAGCCTTGGATGGGAACCACATTTTCATTCTGAATTTGTAAATCATCCTGCTCAGCAGGGTCTTGCTCCACCTGCAATGGGCATGTCTCCTTGCTGTGATGGGGTTGTTTGCAGACCCCTTCCAACAATGTCTTCAACTTCAGTTACGCTGCTTCAAAGGATTTGAGTCACCGACTTACTGTTATTTGAAAGTAATTGTGTATTTAACAGATTAGCTTCAGAAAATCCTGTCTGTTATGACAAATTAAGGATTTATTTTTATTTTTATTTTGTAAAGACTGATGGATGGGTGCCAAAATAATTAGCATCCATGAGAATTTTAAAGTTTTCTTTAATGTGTCTTTGGCAGGTGATAGGCAATAGTAATGGTTGACTTGGATCCGGTAAATATAGAATAATTGATTTGATAAAATTAAGCATAATAAAAAGTTACTGTCTTTTATTTTTCTTCTTCTTAACTTTTTAGATACCCAGTATGTCCCCTGTTGCCTGGTGGATGAATACTCCCTAAACTACAGTGTGATCAGGAATGTCAATGCAGAGGGTAGATTAGCTGAAACCAGGAAAGGATGAATGTCTGAGAATTGAGGGATGACATTTGCGTACTCCCTTATCTGTGGTATAGAGGAGTGGTACAGCATCTGCCACAACAAATGTACATGAATTAAGAAAAGACAATAAATATATGAGCAACTTAATAATTGCTATTTTTTGTCACTTCAGGCAATGTAATTGATTACCCCAACTGAAAATAAATGTGGAATAGTTTTAGAGAGCCTTATAAAAGTGACTCATTGTCTATATTTTCTCTGTTAGGATTATGAAGTATAAGCAAGACTGAATCAGCGTTAACCAATAGTTTGACAAGATGCAGTAGAAGGCGCACAGACGATGAAATGTGTATGTGGTCAGCCAGCAGATAAAATTTAGAAGCAGTCTTAGAGAGAAACTGTTCAAGAAAGGCAGGCTAGAAGAAGTTTGCTCTGTTCTTCAGTTCTAATGGAGGTTGGTTAAAATACAAGAGCTTCTGTTAAGTGGCTGCCTGATAATACATAATTTATAGAGGGGGAAAGATCTATCTGTCTGTTGTAGTAATTGAATCCAGGTTGCAAGGCTCTTGCCATACAACCAATAATTCTGCACAGACCCACTTCAGCTTTCTTCTCTAGAAATTTACTGCTTCCTGTTCTGCTCAAACAAAGGCTGGAGTTCCCTGAGGCACATGGTTTCAGCCGTATGGGTTGACCCGTCTGCATTTTGGAATGCACAAACTGAGGTAGGAAAGGAGGATGGCACCTCTCAGGAGTGATGTGGGTACTCTAAGAAAGGGTAAGGAGAGTGCTAGGGCCAGGACCACCCTAATACAATGTTTTTGGCACACATCCCACATCCTAATGTGCTAGCTTTTAGTCTCGCTCAAACAATCCCTTTGGTCACTTCTTTAGATCTGCCAGTAGGACAAAGGGAAGCTAGTTCCCATTCACAGCTCTTAGTGGTGTCCCTGAGGAGAACTGAAGGACCTGTGCTGAGCAGGTCTCACTCAAACAAACCAGAGCTGGACACCTCCTTGCATATCTTGTGTTTTTCTCCTGCTGAAAAACCATTTTGGATAAATCCCTGCCTAAAATTCATAAAGATTGCATCTTTGTTCTGGGTCAATAAAACATCTGCATCATCAAGGAATTACATACTATAGTTGGGTAAGCATAATAATGACTCTATCTCTTTATATTGACTTCTAGTTTGGTATGAGGTCTGGAAAAAAGGGGACCAGTTCCTCAGCTTATGTGGTGTTTTATTCATTTTATTTATTTTTTTATTCCCCCACACTTTTTTGAGGGTATTATGTATTTAATCTTAGCACCAATAGAAACCTATTTTATTGCTGAATCATTTCCAGTAATTTAAGAATTGACTTTAAGTAGTCAATTCCTATTAAGTAGTTATTAAGTAGTCACCACCTATTAACAAAGGAGCATATTTAATACATTTAATGCCATTGCAGTCAATGGAAAAGCTCCCAGTGCGTTCTTGTATAAGTTTTGTGTTTATTTTTTGTCCTGCACTTAAGTCTCTGAAAACTCTGAAATCAGTCTACTGAACCTAAGCAGGTAAGCAAGTACATTTCATTCCCTTCTGTATAATTGGTTTACAGATGTGCAGATTTGAAAACCTGAAAACACCTTGGGTATATAGCACAGGCCATAAAATTTCACAAAATTATTGGTGCATGAAAGTTGTGCTTAAGTGGTAGCTTATAAATAGTGATATAAAGTCACCAAATAATGTAAAATTCCCTGGTGACATGATCCTCACTGACTTTATATTCATTGACCTATTTCAAGGCTGTTCATTTCACTTTACAGCCATAAAGTGTTGGAATATTTATAAAAAAGTTAAAAATGTGTCAATATCCTTTATCCTGAAATACACAATAAATTCAAGAAACCTTTTATATGAAAAGATTTAAGTCATAAATCTATGCTTTGTATTATCCTCATGAGTTATTTTGACATGTGGATTGTTCTTAATTGGGCTGACTTCTTTTCACACTGAAAGTAAAAGTTATGAAAGTGTATTTTGAATATGTCTGAAAGGTCTCCGTGTTATTTTGCAATAGTGAATAAGAACCATGAATGTTTGTTTGTGGCATCAAACACTTGACATCCATTTAAGGTGCAAGCTAGTGTATGTTGGTTTTGGTACACAGTTCATATCTTTGAAAACCTAGACAAGGTTGATGGTAATTTTTCTCAATAGTAGTATAAAGAAACTTTGATTACTTTTAGAACCAGAGCCAAAAACAGCACACTAAACTATGAAACTATCCCAAAGGTGTTTTTTTTTTGTTTTTGTTTTTGTTTTTGTTTTAAATACTGAAGTTTAGTGAGCTCAAGTTGCTGTCACTGTTTTCCTCTTTCTGTTGAGGGAAAAACAGCTATTTTTTTGAAGGAAAAAAACATCCCTATTTTACACTTCATGACAATGCTAAAAGGGACCATACCATTCCCAGCATTAGATAGCATCAGTAATCTCACCACATGTTTTAATGAGAACAACTTCCAATTTTCAATTGCACCAGAAGATGGCAATAGTAATTTCTAGTAATCAATAGTAATAATAATTTCACTGAAGTCAGTGAGAGTTCATGAGGAAGGGAGCATTCAAGATGGTTTCTTATTTCTTGTGGTATGTTGCATTTATACTTTTCATCTTCAATTAAAAATTGAAATACATAGTTAAAAGAATGGGTTGAATACATATATCCAAGATAACTTGGCTTTATTCTGTTTTTAAAAGGATGGTGAACTAGAGTATTTAGAAAATTGACTATTTAAATCAATATTAGCTTAAGGTATACTCTAGTCCATCACTGGTATGTCAACTCTTTGTTTTTCTTTTACTCTTCCTTATTTTGAGGAAAGTCATGTAGCTGAAGTCTATTTCAAGGCAAATCCACCTGCATATTAGAGTCATTAGAACATTTAAAGCCACATCAAATTTCAACCATTTTATCAGTTCATCAGAGAGCTTGTGGAAGTGTCTTGACATTTCAAAATTTGTTCATAAATTCTACTGCACTCACTGTGATTTCCTACCTGGCCTTTGGTTGTGCTTAGTGGACTCTACAGTGTCCTGCAATGACTTACAGTCATGATTCATACAGAGTTTCTTTGCTGCCCTGAAGTATCATTACTGGGATTACTGTTGGCTCACTAAGCAGTGGCCTCACTAAAATCTGTACGTTTTTGCTGGTAACTTCTTAATCTGGCACGCTGAGCAATCCTAAAGTGCAGAGCATATCTTTTAACACTATATGAATATTAACTTAATCAAAACCATAACTCAGGCTGTCTTTCAGCATTTAGAAGTGTTTGGCAGCAATGTTAGGTTAAACTGTTTCATTCTCAGTGTTTTTTCATGGCCAAATCAATACTGTGAAGCAGCTAAGAGGCAGGGCACACAGACTTGAATATGGCACTGTAAGTAGCTTCTGGTCAGTTGAAAGTGTGGCCAGGACATCTCTACAAGTTGCCAGGGTCTGAGGCTGCACTTGCTGGCCTCTGCTTGCAGCACTCTGGGTGCATGAACTCTGTTGTTCAGGTAGTCTGAATAGGGCATGGAGTTATTTGGTAACAAAAATCAGACTGCAGAAGATGCAGAAAGGCAAGGCAATGCAGAAGTCAGCCACAACTTTTAATTTTTAATTTAAATTACTTACAGATGTTTTGGGGAAGATTTTGTATAAATTATTTAGCTTGCACTATAGAATACACATTATGGAGAAATACCACTTTGATCTGGGTTATGTATGAATAGATGGTTTCTTTGCATCAACACTTCCCTAAGCATGTCTGTAAATTAAGCATTCAAATATGTAAGCTCACAGCAGACCATAAAATAAAGATGTTTTAGACTGCACTGTATCTTTCCACAGTCTTTATTCACATAATCAAAGTGAAAGTACAAGTGCTGACCCAAATATTTGATTTAAGAGTTGGAAAGGGAGAGGGAGAGTGGAGGTGTCCATGTCAGCAGGGGGTTCATAATCTGAATAAACTTTCAAATGAAAACAATACGGAAAAACTCTTTACCTTAAGGGCAAAACAGCTTTAGTGTATAAACCATTTTATTTGGTCTGTTATGGTTTTCTCTGCAGAACAAAAATATCACTGTCTGCTGGCTAAATGGAAAACAGTTGGATCATAAAAATATCAAATGAATCTATTTGGCAACCACTAATAATCTACACACATTTATGTAACTGTTAGTTTTGTTCTGGAATATACTGTCTGGAAATATAGCCTGGGGCTTCCTCAGATCCCCTGGAAAGAATTAGCATTCAGATCACCTCTATAAAAAATACATTACCTAGAGCAGGTTAATTTTTGCTACATTCTTTGAAATATATATTTTTAATATAAATTATTATTCATTCCTTCATAATGAGTTGGTATTAGAATAGTTCTACTTAGTTATTTATAGGTAACACAGATGTTTACATTACCAGGAAGCCCTAACATTTGCTTTCCAGTGCCCATCAAACTTTAGTGAATTAGTAAATATGGAACACATTGTGAGTTTGTTTTGAATGCTTAAAAATGGGAGATTTAATACCTGCCCTAGAGCTTTTGGGCCCCAAAGAAAAAGGAAGTTGCTAATGAATTTCTGATTGTTTAGAGTGCTTAAAGAAATCAGCACAATTCAGCCTACAGATTCTGAATTTCCCAGTTACTTAAAATAAAGCATAATTGTTTGTTAAAGCCAGCTAACTTATGAAAATGATTTCTGTTAATGGAGTCACAGGAAGCCTGTTCTACAAGGTGATAGATACGTATCTTTCTTGCATAGTTCATGTGTCCTCAGAAGAAACCAAATCTTTGCTACAATCTGTCTCTAATCTTTTTGCTTAGTACTATTTTTCCCTGATAGATATAAAACTGTTATGTGAGTTACAGATATGATCTTGCCCTTTGTCTAGACAAAATAATAAGCCCAACGCAGCAGAATCATGTTAGACACCCACTGACTTTGTTAAGGTCACTGGCAATATTTCAGTGGAACTATTTTTTTTTTTTTCTCTATAGACTTTTAAATTTGATTTAAAAGGTCTAAATGATTAATATATTTACTAAAAATAATTTGCCATATTTTTTTGCTTTCTCCTATCAGATTTCCCAGCCACTTAGAACTCTTTCTGTAGATATTGTTTCAGTGGTTGCAAGTAATCATGTTCGTCATTTTTATCTGATGCTGTTTGTATAACCCTTACCTTCTCCACAAGAATTTGCTCTTTCATTGTAGGCATTTGCTCAAAGATGTAAATTCTACAATTAGAGAATATGTGCTAGAAAGCTCTAGACTAATGGTCATCTACATTAATTTTGGCGAATTGGAGAGATCTAATCCTTAAACAAAAAATAAGAAAAGATGAATGTCATTGAGAAACTGCAAAGAGTAATGCCTTTATGTAGATTAAACTGATGATATAATTTGAAATCTCAGTGCTATAGTGAGAATCTGCATTAATGCTTAGGGAACTTCATATGGGTTGTTTTTGAAAGCCTCATTCATATGTAATCTCAAATTCTGTAGTAATACTTTTGTTTAAGTGCCAAGTAGTTTTTACAAATAGCATTTGGGTACCTGGGTCTTCCTACAGTTAATAAATATTGTCTATTCCTTCCACTCACTAGAATTATTTTTACCAAATAGCTTCATGTTTCTGATCTCCAGGACTGCCCATTTTGTTGTGAAGCTCTAGGAAAAAAAATCTGCTCATTGGTGCTGCTCAAGATGACAGTGGTAGAGAAGTTGCACCTGGTTCCATACACCTCCATAACATTATAACAACTCATAAAATTTATGAAAGCTTTGATTCTTTTGCCATTCTGAGGCCAAAACTTTACTAGGACTAGAGATTTTCATTTGTAGTTTGAGTGCAGTTGGTCAGGTCTTCTGGGAGGATTATTGAGCTAAAGATCAAAAATACATCCTGTCACTTAAAATGGGGCCATATGATGCTTCTGAAAGGCAATCAGACTTGCTCTATCTGGTGTCCTCTGAAAGGCAGAGGATCCTTTCAGAGCTGTGTCTCTTTACAGAGAAAATGCATTCTCCCTGGCTCTTGCATGCTTTGTTCTGGCTTTTGTGATCTTCACTCTCAGTGTTCCCTGAAAAAATATCACTGTTTCTGTGATTTATACATCAAAATGCATTCTCTGCTGTAGCTGCAGCTTGATCCCTTAACTGCTTTGAAAACTTGAACCAAGGTTTTCAGCTGTTATAAGAATGTGACTGGATGTCAGTGGACAGTTTTCAGCATAAGCTACATGTTTCTCCTCAATCCCTGGCCCTGGAAGAAGGAAGGCAGTTAGATAAGCATCATCAGGGGCTTTAAGTTATTTTGGCTTTCAGATTTGCCTATGCATTACATAAATGGAGTACAGAAGTAAAAATGCATGAATCATTGTAGCTATTCCATCATCCAAAAGAAACATTTTTCTAAAAAAGTGTGGATGATGGAAGATATCTTTGGAAAATATTGTCTAAGTATAACTTTGCATCATCTTGGTAAATGGTGGCTTATGTTGTTGTTGGAGGAAAAGGGGGATATCTTTTTGAAAAAATTCATCTATCTGGTAGCCATTTGGTCCTTTCTCAGTTCTGTATTAGATTTTTTTTTTTTTTTTTTTTTTTTTTTCTCATTCAAAAGATAAGAGATTCAAGAGAGTTGCCTCCTTAGGAAATGTGTGGTATATGGTAGTGTGTTATTGGAATACTGCTTTAGGTTAAACCAGTCTGTCACATGCCATTTTCTCTGCCATGGCTTTCACAAAGAGGGTGGATGAAGCGACCTGTTGAACAGAAGCCTTCAGAAAGAAGGAAGAGATACCCACCAGGGTTCTCCCAGTGGTTTTGGAGAACATGATGTGAAATGCATGTCCTTTGCTCCTGCCACATAATTGTGCACCTCAGTAACTCTCTAGAGTTACTGCAGAATGCACCGGCATGACCAGCCTTGTTGTGACCCTCACACTGTCAGCAACTGGCTTCCACCTACAAGGTTGAGGAAGAAGACGAAGAACACAGGCAATGGGCTAGAGCACTGACATACCAGCCATGCTACAGCAGCAGTACAGAGGTGCAGCAGTCACATCAGGCTAGGGATAAGGGAGATAGGTTTCTCTTGACCGTGGACACAAGGTGTTTCTTCTGAGTATGCATAAATTGCTGGAGTTCTTTTGCTTTGGCTTATGCTCTGAGACATTCGGGGTGCTTTTTTAAAAAATTGACATTCACACTTTTTAGTCATTTTGCCCAGGAAGGGAACATTGGAGTATAAAGGTACAGTGGTACTTTCTATTTAGTAGACTCTGATTTTATGTTTTGCTTTTGATGGAATTTGCAGTCCAAGATGTTCTCTTTAACCAACTGAAACAATATATTTATGTGTAAACACAAAAAGACATTTGATTATAGCTCATGCAGTTGTGGTTAGATTTCATTAGTATAACTTCCAGAAAAAGAGCTAAATCTCTGGATTTGAATGTAAACCTGATACTCGGATATACTGTTTCACAATTATTGTACAACTTCAGTGGGCAAGAAGAAAGTCTAATACCTTTTTAAGTGCACCTATGCCAGTACAGTTCAGCTTAATTTTCTGTTCATTCTCCCCCCTGCCCTCCCAACTACAGATAGAAACTGGAAAAGTGATAAAATTGGGCAATTGCATTTTGTAGAAAATAAACTAGCTGATTCCATATTTATAACCTTTATTAACCTGACAAGGAGGAGTGGAATAGCCAGCAAATTGTGTTCAGGATTGAAAATGTCAAAGTTGTGGAGCATAGTACCATAATTACCAAAGTACCTCAGGTATTATTAGAATTTTGATAGTTTCCTCTTCTGACAAGTTTGGTAATGAGAACAGAAAATATACAAAATTAATTTATTTTCATGACAAAAATAGTAACGAGGTGAGATGATTATATCCAACTCGCAATCTCAAAGTTGTCATTTCCCATTGGACTGGACCAGTAATCTTAGCAGCTTAATTAAATCAGTAATAATAATTTCTCCTCCCTTCCCCCTCTGCTCAGAAGAGGGAAAATTTAATGGAAAGGCAAGAACATTTCCACAATAAAAGTTGCCTTGAGGTTTGCACTCAAAACAGTGATTAAGCATTTTATTATGTACTTTTATCTATGCTCTTGAACACTGATACTTCAGAACTTGTGAGTTAGTCCTCAGAAGAGACCTTAAAAATAGTTAAACATTTTGCTAAATATGCATTACTTATGTTGCAAGGGAAAACTTGAAAAATTTGTATTTTCTATAAACTCTATACCAAGTTTTGTTTGTTTTTGTTGTTGTTGTTTTTCCTTACACTAATAGTATAATGTGTATATTAATGTTTAAGGAAGTGATCAAATAATAGTGTTTGACCTCAACATTATTTATATTGTTAACTTATTAGTGCAGCATTATTGAAAGGATTTTAAAGCAACTGACATTCTGATTAAAAATCATCTTAAACAACAGTACACACAAATCCAGAAATTGCTATTTTAATTAGTCAATTAGCAAATTAGCAGCTCTCATATTTGGTTACACTTCTATCATAGAAAGTCCAGCACAAATTAAGTATTTTTTTTTTTTTTTTTTTTTTTTTCCATTAGTAGCCATTAGGCTAGAAATTAGTGGCAACAAGCAGCCATTAGGGCACAAATTAGGCTGTCTCAGTGACTTAGACTGTGTTTCAGGGGTACCTCCTTCAATAAGAAGGACAAAGGACATAGAAGAAATAAATTGAAAGCTTTCTTATCAAGTCTCATAAAGTAGCTACAGCTAATTTGTCTTTGTTTCTTGATACTTCTATTTCTCTGCCTCCTTTTTTCCTCTTTCTCTGGAACAAGGACTTACAGGGGAAGCCTATTTATCTCTATCTGCAATTTTCTGAAACCAGTATGAAGCTATGATACAAGTTAACTCTGTTAGCAGCCCCATCTGATTCTAGGTAATCAATTTCATCTCTTTTTTTTTTCTTTTTTTTTTCTTTTTTTTTTTTTTTCCTTTCAGTTAGTTCCTCTGATAAACATCAGTCTCCAAGTATAAAAATAATTTCCAAAATCTCTTAGGTTTTCTACCAGCCATCATAATTACCCTACTTATTAGATTCTTATATCCGATTTTTTTTTATTATTATTATTTTAAATTCAGCACCTCTTAGAAGCTGGAGATAGGGTTAATAGAAACAACCTTAAAAGACTAAGGTGCTCAGTCACACTTCTTAAGTAGTAGGTGGCAAAAAGTACATTATCTATTATTATATCATTATCCTCTGTGGATGTTTCTAATGTGAATCTTTACTGACCTGTTCCAATGGTATTAGAAACATCAGCAAAAAATCTGGAAGGAAATATATGGACTTATTACTGAGACAATGTACAAATGACACCACAGCTGATTGAACAGTAAATAATTATGAAGGTATCTCATATATATAGATTGGTCTAATTTGGTTTCTAGGTCATTTCTTTTGAAAACAAAAAAACAAAACAAACAAACAAACAAACAAACAAACAAAACAGGTTACCCAGGTTTTAAATAGGCCAAATGCATGATTACAGGATTGAGGACAAAGAATGTAGGGCATAGTGTGGGATGATGTCCTGCTAAAATATCACTGGGAAAGACACCTGGCCTCATGGTAACGATAATAGCAGTGCATGAGTTGCCAGTCACATTGTAGATATGGGATGTTATAGGATGTTTGAATAGATAATATGGAATAAGAGTTTATATACTAATTACAAAAGTGGTAAAGGTCTTTCCAGCCAAAACTGTTAGAATATCAAAAGTTGGATCAAGGCATGTATCGACCAAAAGGATCCAGCAAGACCTGGGCAAATCAGATCCCTGAGAATTTTGACTTGGTTGAACAGTGGAAAGCATTTACAAAGTCTCTTTTGCTGGTATTCTTCCTTGAAGCATATCAGAGAGAAAATCAAAGGGAGAAGGTTACAAGGCAGTGGGTTGTTGCGGCTGTCGTCCAGCCCAGAACACATGCTAGTAGGGGACCCCAGGGCTTGGGAAGTTGTGCCTATGCTGGTGGGGTGTTTCCTATACTGCTGCCTAGGTAATCATGGCAACATTAGTTGTTCCTGATACAAGTACCTCAGTGCTGTTGGCCTAACAAAACTTGACCCCCCACAGAGCTCCCCTCTGAGTGCCAGTGAAGTTTGGCTATTTGTACCCTGGCTCCCCCTTAAGCATTGGCAAAATCTCTCCACCCCTCCCGTTGTCTATTGTGTACAGCCATTTCTGATGTTATATCCAGCAGTTTTCCATGTCCTTCCAAGTCATTAAACCCTTAAAAGAGAAAAACAATACTAATTTAAGAAACATAAAAGTTATGTAAGTGCCTTATGCTTTTTTTTTCTCACTTGTGTAAACATGGTTGTGGGCAATTGTGTCATTTGATCCCTTTAATTGCTGCTAAAAAGACTGGTCTTGCTCTGGGTAGTAGTTTTACAAACATGTAGTTTTGCGCCCAAAGATTTTCATCTGGCATGCTACTTGCTATTTAGAAAAGCTCTACATTAACTTGTGAATATTAGGTATAGTCAGAATCCCACTGTGAAATCCAGTGTTTGGTTTGGAGCTTTATCTTTTAATTTTTCACAGCTTCAAATGGTCATATAAATAAATACAACACAAGTTGTGAGAGTACATCAGAACTTTAATGAAAAAACAACTAGGGCTTTCACTTATCTATTAACTTTCTATTTTCCCAGAAGAAATTGTTTCTGTCAATATTTTATTATGATGGGGATGAACAGGAGAAAGAAGTGAAGTCAGATGCAGATGATTGTCAAAACTGCACAGAGCAACTGAGAATATAGAAAGAAATAAGAAGAGAGTTTCCCTCATTTTGTTTTTATGTCATGAACAGTGAATAAATCATACATTATAGACAAATCAAAAATACCTTAAAAATAGATAAAGCATAAAATGAAAAAGAACTAAAACAAGGTTGCTGAAAAGTATTTTGTAGAATAATTTTTGATTACTGTTAGAACTTAAATAGTCGGTGAATGCTGATATGACTGAAAACAATAAAAATGGACATATGCGTTATATTTATGCATTGATAATCTCATCTTGGAGATATTACAAGGATGATTCACTTTAACAAGAAAAGAAGAATGTCTTTCAAGCTGTTACTTAGTTACTGACAAATCAACTGTGTTACTTGGACACAAGGATGGGCAAAGTAAATTTGCAAGACAGGCTGCTATGAGTTTTACATCTGGTTATGGATGAAAATCTGAATGCTAACCCAAACTTTTCTTTCCATTTAGAGACTTCTCTTTAGCCAGTCTACACTCTAATTTTTGATTCGTACTGGAAAAATCATAGAATGGATCTGTCTTTCTGAATTTAGATGAGTTTCTGGAGTTGGACTGGACTGGATTAGACCTGGACTAATTATTTTCTATGTAGTTGGAAAATACACAAGTTAAATAGAAAATTGAACTAATTGAACAATATGTATCTACCAGCCTTTTTGACAGTGTCTGACTGCCTTGAAAAATTTTCTGTGTAAATGTGTATATATTGTTTTGATGCTCATACATGCAAAAGTAATTCTTTAATGGAATTTTATATAAAGAGGTTAGGACTACATAAGCGACTCTTGGTGTCACTGCAGAATGTGTTTGTGGTTACAAGGTTACTTAACTTGCAGCAGAATTTATCTGTCTCACAGAATAGAGGGACTGCAACACACGTTTCCAATTAAGTGGCTGCCTTTGATCTATGTTAAATTGAGGGTCTTCATTGACTCAGATTAATAAATCATAACGTGTATGATATAATAAATCATAACGTGTATGATGTAATAAATCATAACATTGTATATATATATGTGTGTTTATGTAAAATACACATAATGTATGAATACAGTAATGATAAGAATTCTAAAGGATAACAATTTTTCAAAAACAAAGGATCTGATTTTATTCCCAGTTCATTTGTGTCTGAACTTCTACTTTGAAGGGTAAGTTTTTTTTCTCACTCCTTCTGCTCTCCTGGAACAAGGGAATTAAATCCACAGTCTGTTCCCCACTAATTTTCAATTACTAATGCCCCCCATTCAAAAAGTAAAGACATTTCAGTTCTTATACATAAGTATTCCTGTACTAAAGTAAAAGGTTAATTTGAGTACTGAAAATGTGAACATTGCCTTGGCAGCTTAACAGGTATTTTGAGCCCTTGTAAACTAATTTATACTAGCAAGGATAAAAATTACAGGGGTTACTAATCTTCATGCTGAAATCATTAAGATAATTACCACCAACTGTTTTATTATCCAAGTATATCAAGGGAAATGTAGTTGCATCCTGGAGCAATGAGTGAAAACTGAGTAGATATCTACCAATCTATGCTTTAAATGGCATGTTGAAAAATGGATACTGAACCTGGTGCATGTGTCTTGTAATGGTACATAACTTTCCCATTGGTAAACTTAAAAAGTGTTTGTATTAAGTAGACTACTGTCTCTGCAAGGAGATCTATGATTTCCTAATATAGCCATGTCATCTCTCCTTTTTTTTTTTTTTTTTTTTTTTTTTGGTATTTTCTACTCATTACAGTACTCCCACTGGTTTGGTTTGCATCTCTTTCTTATGTCAGATACAGCTATTACTTGTGTTTATTTTTTTTCCTGAGTCAAAAAGATAACACTATCAGGATCTTTTTGTAACATTTTTTTTTTTTAATTGAATCTTGCAAAGAAAATGAACAAATGTTAGAGTAATCTATTTGTAATTGGTGCTGTAAGTTGTTTTTGCTTTCTTTCCCTTTGTGTTCCACATTAGAAATATTTTCTGCTTTCCCAACTGGAAAATGTAAGGGCCTCCATGAAGTCTTTTTAGGCTTGTAAAATTCAGAAAAGACACAAAAGTTATTCTGAAAGAACAAATACTCAGTGCTATCATTCACACCAAATCTGTGCCATCACCTTTCCCAGAACAACTCAAGCAAACAGGCTTACAACCAAATATAAACATTTTCTAGACTGTTTTCTTTTACAATAAATAGCAAAGCAAAGTAACTTTAAATTCCCCACACATTCTCTTCTAATTTTTAAAATATCAGAAAAGCCTTTAAGGATTAAAATTAAGAGTTTGCTTTGGAAAAGGGATAAAAGAAGTCAACAACCAATGTTGTTGACTTGAAAATAAGAGGAAAAGTCTGTAAGGATACATTTTTCTATTTTATATATTCTTCTTATGGGAAGGATAATAAAGCATAATAAAAGCACCCTCACCCAATGAAGCTGTAAAAGCCAGATTAACAGTGAACAAAATATTCTGTACACATTGTCATATCCTTAACAGGTGCAAATTGACTTTGCTTCATTAACTTCAGTGGCCTTATATGTTCAAAATATGTATGTCATCTGTGAATCTGATCCACAGTATTAATTACAATATGAGCTAACTACCCAGGGACTATATTTATACTTCAGATTATACTTCAGATTATACTTCATTACTTGTGTATTTTCTACGTAAATACACAAGAAGAACATTTTCCAGAAACTCCCCATTCAGCCATTTAAACCGGTTCATTTACTCAGTATTTCATTGAAATTACCTACTCTATGAATTAAGGAGAGTTTGTTTTAAAAAGTTTGTTTAAAAAAAAAAAAAAAAACAAACCCTTCGGGACTCTGTTTATGATGTACTTTGAGGTTCTGCCTCCTTGTAAAGATGTCTTTGCTTTAGCAAACAAATTCAAGTTTTCACTTACACTGAGGCTCTCACAAATGTATATAAGCATATGAAGCTTTAATGAAGAGTCAAAGGTAACGACTCCCTTGATTTTTAGAAAGGAACAGGAAAAACTGGAGTGAGTGTTTTGGATGTGGCACCTTTCTTGTTTATATTTCAGTGTTGTGGTTGTAAAGAATGTGTACAAGTCTAGTGCATTAGACCAGTGTAGGGAAAGAACATGTGTAGTTACAGAGAAGTCTGACAGATGGGAAGGGCCCAGGGGATCTGAGGTCAGAGGATAACTGATTGCTCATACATTATCTAGTAAAATAAATAAATAATTGACATTTTAGTCTGTACAAATTCAGTGAAGAGCACATAGGTTTCCAGTTTGGAGTAATATATATATTCCTGATTGCAGTTGTTAAGATTTTAGAGATAGTATTGAGTGATCTTTCTATTAACAAATAAGATATTGGATCCTGCCTAATTTTAACTATTGCGTACAAGTCAGAAATTACAACAAAATAAAAAGAGTATAGATTTTTATGCAGTATTACATTAACTTTCTCGAAAGAATGATGATACTTTTGAATTAAATGACAATTTGGATATTTCCCAGTTCTTACAGAATGCCTGTGAAAAATAGGAAAAGAAAAAAAAAGAAAAAAAAAAAAGAAAAAGAGCACAACGAATGGGAAGCATTCTGGTCAAATGGATAAGGAAAGAAAACATGCAAGCCAGGTGACCATTTCAGACCCTAAGAAACAATTCATTAAAAGTAATCTCTGCAACATTCTGGACAATATGGAAAAAACAATGCCACAAGTCATACTCTACATTGCAACGGCTGGCTTGTGGCTTAAGGTTTCTAAAAGCAATTGACTGTCATAGGTGAAGAACAATATCTTGACAGAAAGTAGTTGAATCAATTTGAAAATTCAGATCTTTCTGTGCTTTCTTTTTCAGTTTTGTATGGATTTTCTCCTGCTGTGTGCCTCTGTGAAAGCGGATGGCAAGACCTGTATGTGCAGGCACTTTATGTAATGTATGTAAGTAGAGAAAGGGAGTGGTGGATTTTCACACCAGCTCTTGGACAGTTTTTTGTCACTATTGTCAAAGGATGTTCAGGATGGTACAGGGAGTAGTTCCCATTTGGTAGTACAGAAAGGGTCTGACAGACTTTGCTGTTCATGAAAATAGCTTTTGAACACTTTCTAGCTGCATCCCCAGCCTTTTCTTCAAGTGCTGCTTGTTAGATCTCTGGTAATGCTAGCAACCTGAACTAAATGGGGTTTGGGGATGCGGTTTCTTGCAAAATAAAGCTGAAAAGTGTTTGCATAGATGTTTTCACCTAGCATCTGGCATCCAGGAGATCCGTGTTTAGGGAAATGCATTTGCCAGTTTCCAGTATACCTAGGTGTTGTTCAGCCAAGATTTCCGTAACCTTATGTGATTTTTAGGCACTCAACTGGGCAGAGCATTATATAGCAAAGAGTGGTTCATGAAAAAAATACAGTGTTTGGCTCCCAAACCCTAGCTGTCCTTATTGTATTGGTATTGAAGAGAAAAATAAGTCAGAACTATATTTCTCAGTCAGAATTCTTATTAGGCATGCAAATATAGAAAAGACATTACCTTCACAACAACCTCATATTTTACCATATATTGATACAGAGACATTGATAATTCTACATACACTACTGAATGTCCTCACAACACAGCAGAGTAACTAATGCCATTTGCTTCCTGCAGACTTCAGTGTCAGAAATCTGTGTCTGTTGTTGGCTCAACTCTCATAGAAACCCACAGTACTTGCAATGCTGAAACCATGCAACTGCAGTGCACAGCCTGTGACCAATTCAAAAATGAAATATCATCTCTGCTCCCCTCCAGTGTCCAAAAATATTTTGCCCTGGGAACTCCTGTCAGGGTGACTCATCTGTATCATAGAGTACACATATTTGGTTGTGATGCTCAGTTTTTTTTAAGAATGTGTCATATTATTTTTGTCCTTGAAATTTGTGGAAATTTGTGGAAAGAAAAGGTCACTGACCTAATTTAGATCAATGCAAAAGCCTAAATATCCTGTTGCCTATGACTCAGAAGCATACTTTTTACTGAAGACATATTACTAGTAACTTTAATTCATAATTATTTATATAATTTTTTGGCTTACAAGAAAACTGGATGAATAACCATTTAAGAATATTACCAACTAATTTACTTATGTAATTGCAATATGTTTGCATGCCAAATGGCTAGATAGTGGAATACTGAGTTTTACCCAGTTACCCTGCTCCATTGGAATGTATGGTGCTTTCCATGCTGCACTATCCACAGATAGCTTTAAGAAAATAGAATAAAAGAATGAAATAATCGTATTTCCCTCTATTACAATTGACCATTTTAACAGAAATGTGGGCCCAATAAATACTGTTAAAAGTTTTAGTCTAAACGTCTTCAGGATATATTGATTTGAAATGCTTTCAATGTACTTTAAACTGTAAACATAATTACCATGCAGATAGAATCCTATAATATTCAATGGTAAAATTAATACTGATTCTAGATGTAAGGAATTGACAACCACATGAACAGTTCTGTGTGACTTTTCATGTAAAAAGGTAAAAAACAGTTCTTCAGCCTTTCTTGACCTTTCTGCAGAAGCAGATTCAACAGATTGTTGATGAACATTCTAAAAAGATAAGCTCTTTCAGGGCTAAAAATGAGTATGAAGTGTATTTCAAGGTAGGTTGTGGATACTTTGACAGATATGTGACAATATTGTTAATAACTATTTTGTAAAATTAAAAATGGGGAAAAAAGAAGGAATTTTAACTTTCAATAATTTGTGGTTCATAGTAACAGTTACCAAAGCATAAGAATTTTATACAACCTCTCTTAGAAAATAAGTAATTTTTTTGATAATTCTGAAAAGTAAGCATAATAAACTACATAAAGGCTGATTTCAAATCGCAACAAAATACTTCTGTTTTGTTAAAGTATTACAATGCCAAATGATATTATACCAAGTGTGTTTTGGAAACTTAAGCAGCTAAGATACTGATTTTGCTGAAGTTTCTTAAATGATGAAACAACCTCTGGGATTTTAATTTTTATGTTTCCTTGACATTTAAAATACACTCTTAATTGATAAAAATTAGAAAGAGTAACAAAAGCTGCAGATAATATAGTTTATTCTGAGAAAATCCAGCCTGAAGGTAGGTTTGTCTTTCAAAGAGAGTGAAAAAAACAACAATTAAATGATGCTTTCACTTTACTAGGCTGATTAGAAGCAATTCAAGTGCCTCAAGTGATGTAAAGTTTTAAATCTATTGATTAAATTTGCATCTCTTAATTTAGAAATGATCATCCATGTGGAGTGCAGCCTAAACAGCAGAATCTTTTACTACATAAGTATTGATTTTTAATATGTCAAATGTAGTAATTAAAACTGATATTTTGTAGATTACATTCTAAATATTAATATTTGCTTGAATTTTAACCACTGACATCTGCAATGTTTTGAAGAATTATATGGGTCATCACATGTTACTCCAGCAGAGTTACAGAATGCAAGTGGAAGTAGCTGCTTTCAATACAGAAGTCTATGAAAACTGGACTTCTTCTATATATGTTATATGGCACAAAAGACTGTTTTAGCTGAGTGGAATGATATTGATATTCACAGTATGATACTGCTATCATGCAGTCTGGCTTAGTTCATTTCATAATAGAGACATGAATAAATGGGTTGAAAACAATGACTTTGGGCATTATGTCCCTTGGGATTACAGACACAGAGTTCTGTTATATGTTCACCTGGTTTTGTTGCGAGCTAATGCTCACCTGTTTGGACTTTCTTCCTGACAGTCTTGGACACTTTCATCACTAGAGAATTGTTGTACATCAATTAATCTTGGTGATTTGGATTGATGCTCCTCAGGACAAAGACAGCAGGGCAGAATTTGGCATTTGTTTCTTTTTCAGTGTTCATCTGTGTAAGGTGAAAAAACCTTTCATATGTTCTGAGTTTTGCAATATTACAGCCTTTCCAAGTACAATTTCACCCTCTCCATGGAACCGGACAGGTGAAGTTTTAAGATTATTTTTTCAGTTGACTGATAAAGTGCATTTCAAATTATTTAATAGTGAGTAAAACTTTATTGTTCTCACCTAAAGAAGGAAGGAAGTACAATTATCCAAATTTTATAGGAGATCAAAAACACTTAGAGGGCTGACATAAGAACCCAGATGTCTCCAAGTGTGAGCCCAGCCTACGGATGCAAACAGACTCTCAAAGAACAGGCTAAATGGAAGTTCTACAAGTATAACTGTCTTTTCTAGTAGTTTATCCCTATACTCTATGCAGAAACAATATACCCTTGAAATGTATTGTATAAATGTAGCATATTCCCTGTAGACAAGTGGAGTTTAAATGAATAAAATGTAAATGAAGGTCATATTGCCTGAAAAGTTATGAAACCTGTTGCTCACTATTACATAAAGAATATATGAAGAATAGGATCTCTAAAAAGGCATCGATCATGTAATGAAAATGACAGTGGACTTTGGCAGTCCTCATTCTTTACTAATATCATCTAAAGAATCTCATCCTTATTGATAGACTCCTATTATGGACAGAGAATAAGCACAAAAGGAGGTAATGTATTAGTGAACAAAGAATAATGTTACAAGGAAAAAGACAGAAATTTATGTAGAGAACAGGTACATAGCAGAGTTTATTAGAAAATTAAATATGCTACTTGCCTCACTGTCCTCTGAGTTTGGTGATTTGGCAGCAGTGATTTAAATGTCTTAATTTAGTGAAAGATGAATGAAACCTACTTATTTCTATTGACTAAAGGGAATGCAGACAACTAGTACATGTCTATATTGCAGAAATCAATACTTGGCAGATGAAATTATCTCCCAAAATCCAAACTAAATGAACAATGACCAAAGATCAATTGCCAGTTTTGGGTGGGCCCAGCAATATGGAAAAGGAGAAAAGCTGACCTTGTGCTGCCACTTAGTGAAGGCTTCAGACTGCATTTATTTGCTGGGTGGATGGACTGGTCCTGGGTACAGGCATGCATGCTTGGCATCTGCCTGTCCTTCTGCTGGGAGATCTCGTAGTGATATTAACAATGGCCAAACACAGAAATTACATTTTTTTCTTTAAAAGTTTGCATGTACTATGTGATTTCAGGAGAAGTAGTTGTGTTAGCCTGGGCTATTTTAAGAAGAGATGTGGCATGTCACTGGGGAGTCAGATGAGAGGTGGGCCAGATGCTATTCCTTTGACTCTTTGTAAACTTGGGCTCCATAATATAATATAAACAAATGGTGAATTTGAACTTTAAAGCCCTGCCTCTATAGCTGGACATCCTTAGAGTTGCTGTGATCTCAGGTGGACTTCACTGTGCATTTCCCTTCTGTTTAAGCATATTTTTTGTTCAAGCAATGTAATTTTTATTACTATCATAAAGCACAAAATGGAGAATTATAACTAAAAGAGACTCCAGCTTCTTTTATATTTAGCCTGAAATGAATCTTCTTTAATGAAAGGGTTTGTCTGAAGGCTTGAAGTACATGTAAATGATACATTTCTCCCAATCATAACATTAGTTATTTTCAATTGGTAATATTTCATTTTAAAAAATGCATAAGATGCTCAAACTCCCTGATTACTAGGAAATTCTGTGCAAAGAATTTACGATAGAATGTTTTCAGGCTTGTCAATAAAGCCTAAAACCCTGCTGCGCTGAAGCTTATATCATATGCTGCATGCACTTTTCTAGCGTGAACCAGCAGAATTAAATATGACCCAGCTTTACCTTCCTTTATTTAACTCTTACCAAATGAGTCATTTATCCTATACTAAAAGCACTGAAGGAACAAAAAGCAGTAATTGATAACATCATAAAAATTGAATTGCATTTAGAGCAAATAGCAATCTGTAAGTAATAGAACAGACACGTATATCACAGGTGTGACTGCTAACTTGGGAGTAGGGAGTAACATTTGTTTATATGGATACTTCTGCAGTTATGTGATTAAAGGAAAACATTTTAAAATACTAGCAGCTATATTTACATTGTTGTTCAGTACATTAAAACACTTTTTTCATTTTTGGAAAAAAACAAAACGAAACAAAACAAAAACTAAACCAGATGCATTTCTGCTGAGCAGAGAATTAGTGAGGCTGAGCAATTTTTTCAGAGCTGAATTTTGGACTATTAATAGATAGAACCTGGCAAGAGAATTGCTAATGTGAAAGGGTGATACATTTAACGATACATTTAGAAAAAGGGAACCAATTTTGTTGACATGGTAAGGACTCTTTCATTTAAAGCTCACTACATAGTTGCACATTATGGGTAATACTCACCTGGTTTACCTAATTAGTGATCGATATTTCGTGCGGACAGCTTTTGGTTTTGGTGAGAGATCCTCCAGTAAAGGAAGCGGTGTTTCTGCTCTGGCAGCTGCAGTTCTTTCTAGCTCAATTCAGATGTTTCTCTGGTCTTGCACGCCGATAATATCGCAGTGGAGATTGAACGATTAAAACAATAGCCTCAAATAACTTTAAAATGTATTCAAAGCAGCCTCTCAATGGCAATTTTTATGTTCAATCCTTATTTTAAAATTGCAATATGTGCACTTTATATACAGGATATTGAAAAGAGATATCATAGATGCATTTTTGACTCTCACTTGATATGGGACTCTCATTTTGATAGCAAGATGTCTTAGCCCTCTAACTTTCTGTATCTTTCCTACTATTGTATATTAGCTATAGTCTAATTTTTTCATCTGTGTTTTCATTCTCTTGAATTACATATAAATATTTGTGTTACCTCCAAGAAGGCAAGGCTTCAATATCTGCCAGAGAAAGATTTCCTGTTCTCATCGTTCTTCCGCTAAAGTCTAACAAAAAAGACATACTGTCATTTAGCTAGTTACTAGACCCAAATAAGTTTCAAAGCTTAAGCAAACACAGCTGGGAGCATGGTGCCTGTGGTGGACAAAAAGCAACTCTCTGATATAAAGTCTTGTTTGTCACATCTACTTTAAGTTACTTTGAGCCAGTTATAAAATCACGGTTACAGTCACGACAAGATTTTATTAATTTTACATTGTTTTAACAGTTTTCAGCTTAGACAACAAGAAAATGATCTAATGACTTAAGTAGTTGCTTGTTTACACTTAAATCTAGAGTACTGGTTTAGGCTGTCTAAACACCTAGAGCAAAATTTTGCTCTGCTGACTCCAAAAAACTTAGTGCTGCAGAGTTTAGTGGAAAGGATGGATGTATTAAGAGCATTTAAAAATATGTACATGTGGTGGTTTTACCGTGCTAGGCAGCTGAACACCACAACCGCTCTCTCACTCCCCCTCCTCAGATGAGGAGGGGAAGAAGTAAAGGAAAGAACAACTCACAGGTTGAGATAAGGATAATTTAAGAGAAAAAATATTATTAAGGAAATATTATTATTAATTAAACAATTTAACTAAAGGGAAAAAAGGGGAAATGGAAAGAGGGAGGGGGAAAGGGAATAACTAAACAAAACAAGTAAAGGCTATGTGGAAGTGCAGAGGAAAGAAATTACTCTCTGCTTCCCACAAATGAGCGATGCTTGACCACATCCTTGAAGCAGGGCCTCAATGCACGTAGCTGGTGTTCAGGAGGAGGACAGACGTCTTCACAACGAGAACCCACCCTTCCCCTCTTCTTCCTTTTTCCACCTTTTATTGCTGAGTGTGACATCATATGGTATGGAATATCCCTTTGGTTGGTTTAGCTCAGCTGCCCTGCTGATGTTTCTCTCTCACTTTTTTGTCCACCCTCTAGGAGGGTTAGAGAGAGTCCTGATGCTGTGCCAGCACTTCTCAGCAGCAGACACAACACCGGTGTGATACCACTGCTGTTCTAGCTACAAGTGCAGAGCGCAGCACTATATGGGCTGCTGCAGGGAAAGTTAACATCCCAGCCAGACCCAGTACAGTACAATATGCTCTAAATGCTTGATAAAGAGAATTTGCTGAGTTCTTAGAACTTCTACAGAGGTTCTGAAACAAGGGATTTTAGTGATCAACATTAAAAGTTCACTGTTAATAACAGAGGGGGAAAGTTACATGTCACAGGAAGTATTCTCTATAATAAGGCTACTTCCCTTTTAATCCTACCCTTCAAAAAATGATGACTGTGAATTCAGTTTTCTTCTTTTCAAACTATAGGACATCATAATGACACAGGAACACTGTAGGAAGTAGGTATGTAGGATGCAAGTGAAAAGAATGAGGGTAATTGAATGTGCCTTGAAAAAAGAAAGCAATGTAAAAGATTATAAGTTAAGAGCTTGTATAAAGTAATGCATACAGAGTGCATGGAAAGAGGCAGGTGACTAGAATGCAGTGATATTTTCAATGATAGTGGAAAAACACAGAGGGGCTTAATTTTTTGTGCTTTCTCTCTTTCTCTCTCTCTCTCTCTTTCTCTGTCTCTGTCTCTCTCTTTCTCTCTCTCTGTCTCTCTTTCTCTCTTTTTCTTTTTCTCTCTTTCTCTTTCTCTTTCTCTTTCTCTTTCTCTTTCTCTTTCTCTCTCTTTCTCTCTCTCTCTCTCTCTTTCTCTTATTTTTCCATGATTTCTTTGGTTTGTATTTGCAGATCTCTAAAATAGCAGTGATTTCTGTGCAGCCTAGGCTTTTTCCAAACTAGAAAGATACCTTGAAATAACTGATATCATATATTAAAGCCTCTAGCTCACCTTTATTTTGAGTTTGGTACTGGAGATTTGTTTTTTTTACAACATGGCACCGACTTCTGGCACCACATGGACACAAGCATTGTTCCTGAGCTTGGGGATCTGAAGGTCAGGATCCCTTCATGTCAAAATCAGGTGAACCGCTCCTTGAGTCTTCTTGACATATTTGTTCAAACTGTTAAAATGATCCTGCTTTCTCCATTTATCGTGTGGTTTATAGAGTTCAATTAATTAATATTTCTTGGGCTGTTTTATTATTATTATCATCATTTATTTATTTATTTATTTTGTTTGTTTGTTTTTTCCTCTCAGTGGTGATGGGAGATGTTGCAATACAACCCAGGCTTGAGCTAGATAGGAAGACAGGTGTTTTCAAAGATAACATGTTTGCAGATGGATTTCTCATCTCTTAGACTTTTCCTCTCATTTATCTCCCAGGATACAAGACTTCTCTAGTGTGTTGTTGTTGTTGTTTTTTAAAGGTGGAAGTTACCAATATGCTTCACAATATGACAAGGTCCTTACCAGCTGTGGTTGCTTTGCCTTTGTGATAGTCTCTTTATAATGCTATGATCACAAGGAGGCACTCCCTCCTCTGAAGACCAGAGCTCAGCTCCTCAAAAGTGTTTAGAAGTTCCCACTGAAATGATGGGAAGTTAATTGCCTTGCTCCATCTGGACTCATATGTTGTGCTGTACTGTCCATGTTGAAAATAATAGGACCACATTTTAACAGTATGGTTTTAGGCATATGTGAAACCACGGGCAACTCTCCAAGTACTCATATACTACAGTGGTGGAGGCTACATGGGCACTTGCTTAGACAGACAGTTGAACAGATTTCAAAAACAAGGCTTCCAAAATGTGTCTTTTATAATACATTGCTGCTTTTTAACAGCTTGTTGGTGATAGATTTTTAAACCTGAAGCATATGAATAATTCAAATAAGAAAATGTTTCACAGTAATGTTGATTCAGTAACACTTTATATGCTCATTAGCTAGTGTGCATTATAATTGAACTCTTACATGTGACAGCCACATGAATGCCAAATGAATACATTATGATTAATGTTGTTACAATGAATACCAAATGATTTTTTTAATGACTGAACAGTTACTCTTTTTCTGTTGATTCTGTGGCATGCGAATTTTCAATTCTTTTTAAAAATTGGATCTGAGGCAGATATGAATGGTTGATTGCATTTTAACATGGAACATGCTTAGCTGGTGCTGTCATTATTCTCCAAGACCCCATGATAATTTTGTTGACTGTTTAAAAAAAGCAACAGGTTAAAAACAAACAAACAAACAAACAGTTTTCCTAGAAACTGATAATGAATGAAGGATTATTCAGTTGAAACTCTTAGATATCAGTGATCCATGGATACTAACAGGACATCGCAAGGAAAAGGAAATGGAGGTGATTGCTAAGGCAATAAATCATCTTTATTTTGACAAACTGTGGCTCTCAAGTGATGGAAAAATAAAATTAAAATGTTTTATTGTTGTCATGGTTGGATTAAATGCTACTTGAATAAACAAACAAAATGCACATGCTTTAAATACAAACTTTATTCAAGTGAGCAATGCTTCCACTGGGTTTCTTAGCCTTCAGGCTCTATTTATCTGCAGGGAACAGTTGTCATTAATGCTACCTTATTACCTTGTCTGAATACCAATTTATTTTATAAATGGCCCTACTTGGAGAATGGAGAATGAATGGACCTACCTGGGGAAATGTTTAGCAATGACTGCAAGAATTCTACAGTGAGGTTTGTGCTGAAATACCACCCTGTCTAACAAATCCCTTGGTCCAAAATGTAAAGCCTCTTCTCACACTAGACACTTTTCTATTTCACAGAGATGAAACTGAAATTAAAATTGCATCTACTGTGCTTCTGGAGTAGAAAAGGGTCTACACTGGAGATGCTTAGGTAAATCCATTTCACTCTGTTTTTGTGAGCTACGCTAAATGTCCTGTAAGCCTTGTATATGCACATTAGTTGATCTCTTCTGACTTTGGTTGTAAGAACTTTAGCAAAGACAGAACACAGGTTTGCTCCTGAGTTCAGTAACACCAAGCTCTTACTCCGTATCTTTTGCTTTTCTTGGAATTCAATCTCTAAATTAGTATAAAAAGTTATAGTGTTAGTCTACTTACATTTATTGCAAGAAATAATAAACATAAACTGATGTGAGTAAGAATAAGCGACTTGTTAGTCAGGTATTCTGTGAGAAACTGCTGTAAATTAGGAAGAAATTGGTATTCCATAAACTACTGGCTAACTACAGAGAACAACAATAACATTCCTTATGACAGCAGAAGAAATGATAACAAAATGATAAAAAAAGATAAAAAAAAAAAAAGCTTTTCAGGCAAAAAGAATTAAAGGTCAGACTTGGCTGTGTGTGGACAGCCCTCAGTCCTCCACTGCCTTTCTCCTTCCTCACTTGCAGACCCTCTCAGAGATCATAAAATCATTTAGGTTGGAAAACATCTCTAAGATTGTCAAGTCCAACTGTTATCTTAGCACTTCCAAGCCTACCACTAAAATACGTCCCTAAGCATAACATCTACATGTCTTTTAAATCCCTCTAGGGATGGTGACTCAACTACTTCCATGGGCAGCCTGTTCCAATGCTTCACAGCAGTGAAGAATTTTTTCCTAATATCCTAAACTAAACCTTTCCTGGAGCAACTTGAGGTCCCTTTCTTTTGTCCTTGTTTCTTGGGAGAAGAGACTGACCCCCACCTAGCTACAATCTCCTTTGAGGTAGTTGTAGAGAGTGATGATCTCTCCCCTGAGAGATATCCTCCTTTTCACCAGGCTAAATAACACCAGTTCCCTCAACTGCTCCTCATAACATTTGCTCTCTAGACAGCTGTCCCACATCTGACCACATATGCCACCAGCAGATAATTCTGCTGTATGAAATACTTAGGTAGGTGGGCATGAAGATAGATTTTGCCCAGGTTTTCTTCAGATGCGGGGTGAATTTTAATCCCAAAACTTTTTGTATGTCAGCCTTTGAGGTTCTGATATTACTCTTACTCTACAGCCATTGGTGTTCTGATATTACTCTTCTTGGTTCTCCTTTCCCTCAATATGCTAGCTGAATTTCATCTCCGATGTGATATAGCATCATAGTTTTCCATTTTTCTCATTACCCTATAATATTCAATTCTCTCTGAGAGTTATTCTATCATCCAGAATACTGATTTCCTGAATGTTTTGTTTCCATGGGCAATGTAAGATATGTAAGACCTCAAATTAGATTATCTTTCTTAAAAATAAAATACAGTTTTAGGTTCCTTCAAATAAGATTGAAGTTTATTGAAACAGGAACGTTCATGACCCATGTGGGTCACACTGGTTTTGGTTCATGGGAAGTAAAGGCATAGACCCAAATCAGGAGATGCCATTGTGAACCTTTCATAAAATAAAATTATAGTTTCATTTTAATGCACTATATAAATATTTAGTTTCATCAAATAATACTATGAACTATAGATTGAGTCCTTTTAACTACAGCATACAATAAATTGATCTGAGGAAGCATGGAGGGACAGACAAACAGATCTATTTTACAAAGGTGAGGAACTGGGCTGCAAAGAGGTAA
This sequence comes from Oxyura jamaicensis, assembly GCF_011077185.1. Classification (NCBI taxonomy): domain Eukaryota; kingdom Metazoa; phylum Chordata; class Aves; order Anseriformes; family Anatidae; genus Oxyura; species Oxyura jamaicensis. Next base: position 59,271,852 of record NC_048896.1, read on the forward strand.
ACCAGTCTTCATGATGTCAAAAAAAAAAAAAAAAAAAAAGCTGAGCCAGACCTTCTCCTTCCTGGACCTGGCCCCATATCTTATGCATAAAATCACCAATCTTTGCTTATGCCAGCTCCAGGCATTTTTCTAACACAGTTAAATTTAATCTCCTGCTCCTCCGCACTGCAATGTTTTGGAAAACTGCAGTTATGGATGGGCCCAAGGATATGTGAAAGGTACATACTCTGGGTAAATCAGGAAAGAGCAACTTTTATTTATACATACTAGCAAGTGCTTGTAAACTTCCCCTGCAGAGTTATTTTGGTCTGCTAGCACAAATTTGTCAGCTGCTGAGAGATATTTCTGTGAGCTGAGAGGAGGCTGCTTTTCTGGGCGTGAGCAATGAAGACACAGACCAGTGGGCTTCCTACCACGGGGGCTCCTCAGGACAGGTGACTTCTGAGCATGGTCAAGGTTCCTCTCTCAGCTCTGGATTTTAGGCTGTGGGCCAGAAACTTCTGGCGATGCCACCCTGAGAGAAGGACAGCGGGTTGAAGATCAGTATTTCATTTTATTTTTTAGTTTTGTTTTAGTAGGGGGTTGAAACAATAATAGATCAGTGGAGCTACCCTAATGTTTTATTTTTATTTTGGTACTATGCTCACTTTCCCCAGCAGAATACCTAAGACCTTTAATGGGTTTAGAGGCACTTAACAGGGTCTATGGAGGGGATAGTTTCTCTCATTTCCTCAGCAGATCCAGAAAGATGATGAAGATCAGGACTAAGGACATTGTGTATGCTTATTCATTTACATACAATTCTATCATATGTTTTAGTATTGCAAATAGAGAATCTTTTGCCTAACCTGAAAATTCTGTATGCACCAATGAAAATTAAAGTTACAGTCAAGAGTAGCTCTTAGTATTGTCCTTCACTTTTCTTCTGTGCCATAGGTTCTTATTGTGTTAACTTTAAAGCATTTTTCTTTAAATGCTGTTGACTTGGACATCTTGCTAGGTTCTCCATTAGTAAGCAATCTCTTTTCTGTATTTCAGGTTTTTCTCTTAAAGAGATGATGGTGTTTCACCCTATGGTGAACTTGTAGATGTCTCTCCAGGTAAGCAAGAAAAGGTCTGTGTAAACTAGCAAGATAAGTCTAGCATATTCTTTATTGCATCAAAGAATACCAATGTGTCATTGGTTTGCTGATTTTTTTGGAGCAAAAATGCTGGAGCTGGTCCTGCTATCATAATTTGATCCAGAATTTAACACTTCCATTTATTTTTAGGTTGCATACTACCATTTTATTCTGTTAGTCTGTATAGAGGGAACTCTAAATTAAAATCTTTCTCAGCATTTCCATTATAACACAGCGTTAGAGTGTACAATAATATGCACTTAAATTTATTATCTCTTGTAGATTACCATTTGTTTCTCCTATGAAGGTTTTATCTTGTGTCACAATTATTTTGGTTAAATATATGGAAAAATATATGAGGTGCTTTTTAGGAAGGGGTAGTATAGAAATGCAATTTTTTTAAAATTAATGTGTGTCTTAGTTAGCTGTGCCTTGCCAGGGGCAAAATAAAGACCCTTTCTGCATTCCAGGTTGAAAGTGTAGTGGTCACTCTATTCTTCTTTTAAGCTCAGAAGTTATCACTGTTTTCTGTGCACAGGGATGAGTGAGCTCCAGGGAGCTAATAAGAATCCATTTTGTGCAGACAAGTGGTAAGAGATGGATGAAGATGAAGAACGAGCAGAAGCATAATTCACCAGTGTACCTGATGGCATAATGACGTTGATGTTTCTTGGCTCATATATCACCCCAGGTGCAGATATGTGTCAGTTTATTTCTGTCTGGTACAATGGAGAGCCCGGGAGGGATATTATGACTTTTTAAGTCACTATCTTTCAGCCAGGCTGCTTTGGGGGCAATGCAATTACATGCTCTTCTGCCTATGGGCTTGATAGCAAACTGACACTCCCTCCCACAGCTAGACGAGCGATCAGTTAAGGATGACAGCGATGCATAAACAGTTAAGATGGCCCTGTATCTTGTCTGTCCTGTGGTGCTGTAGCAGCCTCACCTCTGCTGAAGTGGAGCCTGTGAATCCCTGTGGCTAATGTTACCTTTCTCACATTGCTATTACGCAGGTGTCAAATACCTAGTACCTCCTACAAGGTGTAAATCTAGATTTTCCCCTCTGTATCACAAACACACAGATCTGATCTTTCCAAATGTGGCAGACAAATATCTTGTCTAGATACGGGACATGAAGCTGTTGACAAGAATGACAGGCTGAATTTCATGCAGCTTTAGAAGATTTGTAATGTTCCCTAGGGGCCTGACCCCTGACCCTGTGTTCCTTATGCTTGTAAATCTTCTTTCTTTCTTTTAATGGATCCATGTGCAACTAGGCCTAAGGACAATTCACTTGACTAGGAGTTGCAGGACTAAGACTGTATTTTCTGTGACACAAAGTAATGTTGCCAGTAGGCCACATCAATGTATATAAGAAATGGAAAATGCTGATGCATATTGAACATTGTATTTTCAGAGTAAATCAACAAATCCAGATAAAGTCAACCCTCAGTTACATGTACAATATGCATTCTTGTCAATGTTATCAAGAACATGCATTTTATTGCATTGCAAATGTCTGAAATGACAGTTTTCATCATCTTTAGGCTTTGTTACAGCATAATGGTTTAGTTTCATAACAACAAGCTGGAATATTGCCTGTCACAGAATTATTTGTTGAACTGAACTTTGTGTTTTCTGTTTTGTTTAAAAATTAAAACTGTATTTTTATTTCCATCTCTGCCTATAATACCTGTGTTCTGAAGAACATGTAGTTTGAAAACTGTCTGTGTACTGCAACAAGAAAAAGACTGCTCTTGGTTCCTATATGCTGTAATTAAATGTAGGACTAAAAAGCCGCAAGTGCAAGCCACATGGGGCAGGGTGGTTTACCTTCTACCTTGCATGTCTGAGCATGGTAAGAATTTGGCTTTGAAATATGATTTTAAAATCATTTAAACATATTACAATAGAAAACAGCATTGTTTGAATATGATTAATTTTGCTGCAAATCCCTGTTATTAATAAATAGACCCTTTTAAATGTATTGAATGCGGTTGCATGGGCACCTCTGTGAAAGAAGATGCAAATGCTGTTCAACTCCTGGAATGTCAGTCATGATATGATACACGATTCTCAAAAAGCTGACATTGCACCATGTAGTCGAGCTTTTATTTATAGAAATAATTAGAAATTTAATGGTAAAACTATTCATATATATATGAAAAGCCAATGATACAACTGGAAGTTTCCCCTGTTTTGAGGAATAATCACTGAATAAAATGTCACACTTTTTCCCTGAGATGAAACTTAATTTGCTTTGCATTACATATTCTTCATATACAATTAAGTTTCATTCAAACGTGTGTACAGCAAGATCAATAGTCCCTTATATCAATAAGGGCTGTAAGAAAACTTACAAATTTCAGTCTATAGTGGTGTGCATGTCAGACCAGGTATGACCTCTTATATCCATTGCTTCAGGAGGATGTTAAAATATGGACATCACAAAAAGATGTGATTTTTGATTTGTGTTTCCAGTGAGTATTTTACAACCTTATGTATCTCTTCTCTATAAGATTAGAACCAAATTTATCCTTCTCAGAGTTGCTGACTTCACTGGTATATTGAGCAGCAGCAGATAGGGTATAGTGCTGTTGTGGTTTAACCCGGCCGGCAGCTAAACAGCACACAGCCGTTCGCTCACCCTCCCCCCTCCCTCTCTGGGATGGGGGAGAGAAATGGGAAAGTGCAGCCTGTGGGTTGAGATCAAGACAGTTTATTAAGATAGGAAATAATAATAATAATAATAATAATAATAATAATAATGTGTACGAAACAAATGATGCACAATGCAATTGCTCACCACCCGCTGACCACTGCCCAGCCCATCCCCAAGCAGCCGGCCCCCCACCCCAGCTAGCCACCCCCATACATTGTTTAGCATGATGTCAGATGGTATGGAATACCCCTTTGGCCAGTTTGGGTCAGCTGTCCTGGGTCTGTCCCCTCCCAGCTCTTGCTGCACCCCAAGTCTGTCCACTGGCAGGACAGAGTGAGAAGCTGAAAAGTCCTTGGCTTTGTGTAAGCATTGCTCTGCGGCAATTAAAACATCAGCATGTTATCAGCACTCTTCTCATCCTAATCCAAAACATAGCACCCTACCAGCTACTAGGAGGAAAAATAACTAACTGAAACCATGACAAGTGCCAACAGAGAAGGGTGACTTCTGTTGTTTACTTCAGGTTTAACCCGGGACCAACATTTTATTTTATTTTAATTCTACAAGACTGGTTTGATCTGTGTCATTACTAGGGATTACTAGGAAGAACATATATACTTGTACTCCAGCAAGCTGACAGGTCCCCAGCTCCTGGTATTAATCACGGATAGTTCTCTAGCACTGTGCCATAATTTTCCAAATACCTTTTTTTTTTTTTTTGTGAAGATATACCCAAAAAAGACACAGGAACATATGGTAATCTTATCAAATGCCTACGCTTACAGTTACAGGAGGAAAGGAATTTTTAGAGGAGAGGATACTGAAAAGCAATAGTTTTTTGCATATCAACAGCTTGAGCCTTCTCAATTTTTCCACAGTAGGAAATCTGATCTAGAGCATATGGTGAGTTTATATGCAAAAGCATGATAGACTTAAAATGGCAGTTCTTAATTAGCACCTTATTAGTGTTCAGGTGCTAGCCATGTTTAGTAAGAGCATGGAATATACAGCTTAGATTTTTTACATCTAGAATGGGATTACACCTGTTTAACACAGGTGCTAGCTATATTGGGGCTGATTTTATTAACAGAGCTTTTCTAATGCCAAATAACACTATACTTTTGAAATCCTTGAAATATCTTTTAAACTACTAAAAATTAAAAAAAAATCTATGTCAATGTACTGCAAATATTCTGCAGGCTGTACTTGCTTTTACCACCCATAATTTTGAGATAAAATATCTAAACTTGCCAAAAGTTTGACAATGATAATTGCAGCACTGTTGCTAAGCACTCTGTATAAGCAATCTGTATTCAGTTTACACACAGTTACAGTTAGAAAATAAAACTGGAAAATGACTTCTAGTTAGATGCTTGAAATATTGAAAACATTGATTTTATGAAAGCAAATATTATTTATTTATGGTTTAGGCTTGTCACCTGTCCATCACAGATTAAGAATTACAGGATGAGTGAGGATTGAGGCAAAGCTTTTACCCTACAAATAAAAATCTCTGAAACTCTAGAAATGTAGTACTGTTAATGGGAAAAAAAAAAAAAAAAAAAAAAAAAGCCTTGCTTTGACTGAACAGTTTACCTGGTTTACCAGGTATCTCTAGACTGTTCATCTAAACCATTTCACATACTGCACTCTTGTTTTCTGTGTGATGTTAAAAAATAATAATAATAATATAAAACAAAACACTGTGAACAAAAGTATTGTAAACAAAAGCAGCAGGAAATTAGTTTATCTAGTGGCAGATAACAGGTATCAAAGATTTACTGTGTAGTAACCACATTGGAAGACTAGTTCCACAAGAAAACTGAAAATTATATTATTGTTGAGGGAAAGCATCAGACATGCTTTCCAACATGCTAACTGCTTTCAAGAACTGATTGCTATTTTTGCCTATCCATTAAAACCTCAAAAACTTAAGGCATTAAGCATAGTATTTTGCTTAACCAGAATGTCTTCAATTATTCAGGGTTGTAGGAGTGGGTTTGGGTTGAGTTAGTTTACTACTACTACACAATAACCAGTGAGAAAAGTAATGAGTTGAAGACCTTGTAGATGACTTTTCAGGAAATAAAGGATGATTTAAAGCACCTGTGCAGTCTGAAAGCCAAACTCACCTAGTTGTTATAGGCCCTTTTTGCTGAGTTCTGCATGACTGTTCTACATGAGATATAGAAGTTAAGGGGAAAAAATATTAAAGATGCATAAGGAAAAGCTATCAGAAATGGTAAGTTTTTATTTGAGTGATAGAATAGCCAAAAAAAAATCAATTTCTACTGCTTTGCATGTGGTGAGATACAATGATAGCGCTGAACAAAAAGGTGACCCTTTCTTATAATAGCAATGTGAAGTAGGATGGTTTCAGTTTGCTGAGAGCTAGTTCCTAACTGAATTTTCAGAGGCTTGTAATGTGGGGTAAGGTACATGTTCAAATCAATAGTAATAGTCTTTCTAACTTGTTTAATGCTTGGAACAGACTAAAAACCAAGCTAAAAAAAAAAAAAAAAAAAAAGGAAAATCTGTGATAAATGATGTATCTGGCTATTGTTGTTTCTTGTGGTTAAATTCGCATGAACAAAAGTTTTCTTTTTTTGTTGTTAACCTTCTTTGTTGTTTTTTTTTGGGGGGGGCATATTCACTATTATAGAATATATTATTATATCTTTATTTAATTCTGTGGCTGGCTATGAATAGCAATATTCAGATTTGAAGAATATTCAGATTTGAATTATTCAGCTAAAAGAGTGTTACAGAGATGAACTGCTTTTTTATTATTATTATTTATTTTTAGCGTTATTGCATTTAGAGATTTGAATATTCACAAAAATGAACGTAGAGGTTCCATGTTTTTTCATTATCTTTACTGGAAAATAGTGTGCCTGAACAAATTAGTTAAATCTGTTTACAGAACTAAATGTGGCTGTGGGAGGATAATTTTAGTGTCTAATCTTACACAGTCATGCCAAGCTAATTTTATTCTCCCTTTTCCCTTTTTAACTTGATGTCTTACTAAAATCAGGATAACTTTCTCTTTACAAATACTTACATGACAAAATATTTATTGTATGTTGTGAAATATATTTATAGAGATATAAATCATAAGCTATAATACTAAAATATAGTAAAATATAGTAAAGGATCTGAAATATGCATATTGGTGCTCCTTGGTGAAAGAAACATAAATGTTAGGCTGAGCTGTGGATTTCTTTCTTTTGGATGTGGATTTGTTAGCACCTCTAACTTTCTACCAATCTGCTTTAGCTTTTTTAAGAAGTACAAAATGATTAAACAAAAGAAATTGATTATGCATTCTGACTTGGATCTTGCACTTGGATATGCACTGATGTATTTTCTGAGTAACTTATGTTATTACTTGTGTTATGAAGCTATTTTTTTTTTTTTAAAGAAGTTCAAGACTGCGTCATGGTAAATATTTATTCTATGGGATGTAAGAGAAGTGAGGATGATCTATTGCCTACACATAGGAAAGAAAGGAATTGCAATACTTTTTAACTGGTGTTCTCAATTTTCAGGCCCTGCAAATAAGAGGAGTAGTCTGAAAAGTAGATATTAGGATAGGTTTTTCAAAATTTTATTTTTATTTCTTTAGCTAAAAATGGCCAACTTCCTACTTCTTCTTTTCTCTGGAAGACTAATCTGAGTTTTCTCACTTTTAGTATTCTCCTATCTCTCCAAAATGAGAATTACCACTTCTGGTATCATTAATAGTACAGGAAACATACAGACAAAATTTGTTGAAGGAGGTAATCATTAAATGATCGTTACTTCCCTGCTAAAAGGGGGGATCATGACTTTAAGCATAAGTTGTAGAATAAGAGTATGCCGTACCCATATAGGTAATACAAAGGAAGAAATTAACTATAGTAAACTTCAAAATGCATTATCTGTGCTGGGCAATGAAGTTTTTTCCAATGAACTGATGGACAAAAATTTGATTATTTAGCCATCTCTGTCAGAAACCATTGCTTAGAAGCCAAGAGACAAATGTTTCCGTAGACAGATGAGTACACTTGTAAGAAAAAGATATTACAGCTTTATTTATGATAGTGATATCCTGTTATTCACCTAATCCTGTCTTACATAGAAAAGAGATTTTTCTTTCTCTGTTATGAAGAGTTGTAATTCTCAAAGTGAGCATAGAACCTTATGGACATCTGTCTACAAAGAATGGATGCTATATAGCATTTAATCAGAGTAGCAGCAAGACTGTATGTGAGGCTGTAGGTGAACTTGCAATATCTACAGGCACAGCAAAACAAGTTAAGGACAAAACAAGGTCTGATCAAGTACAACTTCACCTTCTGCCCTTGGTTTTCCTTTCTTTTGTTGAATGAAGTCAAATGCAGTGTTTTACTTGAATGTTTTGCATAGTATTTCCACATAAGTTGTAACAGAAAACATAATATATGCTCACATTCAAGAGCTTTACTGTTTATAAACACATACAGTAGGCACATGGGTAAACAAACAGGTGAGCGTGGGATCACAAGTCTGTATGAATGCATAAAACCATGACCAAGATGACAGCTGCCACCTCTCTGTGATGTAATGCACAAGCTGGGTACTGTCTGCAAGCCTTTCCCTGCAGTTTGGGATCACCTCTCACGTCCTGCAGGGCTGCACAAGCATGGGTAGGAGGGAGCCAGCCCGTATGGGTGCAGAAAGAAGACTTGCTCTTTTAGTGGCAGTGTGACATGGTTGCTCAAACTCAGCATTGAAGTGCAGCTTTCAAATTAAAGGATAGGACTTTCCTTCTCTCCCATTTTGGTAAGGTGTTTGGACAGTGACCGTGTGAAGAGTTTGATTTCTAAACTTTAAGTGTTCGTGCGGCAGAAAATTCAGTCGAAGTCTACAGATACTTTCCTTCTAACTGTTCTTGCTTTATGTCCTTGAAGAGTTTGAAAAGGAGGTTAAACTTTGTTAAATGTAAAGACTTAGATGAGAAATATTTGAGAAACCTGCTGAATTGCTTTACGACCTGTAAAGCTATATTTTCATCTAAAGCAACTCTTTGTTAGGTGTATGTACATCCTAGCCGTGGACCTGGTAAGGTAAAAGGACAGATTGCTCCTAGAACAAGCCATCAGGAGAGGCAAGAGAGCAACAGTACAACATAAAGAAAATAGAAAAACAATCAGGCTGTAGTGATGGGTGATTTCAATTTCCCAGTACGAACTGGAAAAACTGAAAAGCATGGCACAATGAAAAATAAAATTATAGAAGATATAAAGACTTATTGACCTGTGGTGTCAGACTTCTAATAGGACTTGTCCTATCCAATTTCAGCAAAAATGTGCAGTTAGTAGATTAGAAACAGCAGAGCTACTTGGCTCAATGACCCCATGATTAAATTCAATATAACTTAGAACACTAAGCCAAATATATCAAAACCACAATATGAATTCTCAAAGGTCTACTTTAAAGGTATATGAAAACTATGAAAAATGTACAAAGAAACAGTAATGGAGAATATCTTCAGTGAGGAGAAAAAGGTTTTTCTGACATTTCTGAGATGCAATTTTTGGGGGAAGGAAGATAATGATGTGGTTGTGGGGAAGTAACCCCTACAGTTTGACTGGTATATTTTCTTTAAGCTCATGATTTAATAATTGTGTTCCATTACTGATTTTCTCCTAAAATTATTGTGTGAGAACTATAGCTACAGCCATACCTGGGTCTGTGGGGGCACCAATCCTTGCCTATCCTTTTGATAACCATAGATGGGTTTCTCAGAAGGTGCATATTACTGTAGTAAGTGATTTAACCTCAGTCCTTGTCTACAGCACAGGACCACCTTTGGAAAAAAGAAATCTGTTAGATTGTTTGAACCTCACAGAAAAATGATGATCATCTAGGAATCAAACTGGGGAGGAACTGGGGCTTCTAGAGATGCACTGGATGGTTACGTAACTGTGATATTAATGGTTTTGCACTAAATGTCTGCTAAAATGTATAGTTATCAGTGTAGACATTTAAATCACATCTGGTAGGATTTTAAACTTGGTTTTATGTATGTTAGGTGAATCAGTCTTAAAACTAGACATGCTTGTGTTTATCCATATAATTTGAATTTCCTTGGTTTTCTTTGTCCCTGTAACTTGGACACATAATTGGACCAAACATTATATAAATGACTTAAAATAACTAGAGACTTTAGTCTCTCAGAATGTTTAAAATTCATATGAAACCTCTTTGTGCTTAAAAATAGTTATGTTAAGTAGAAAAGACAAAACTAGTCAGGGGTTATGGTAAGTGGGAAGAACTGTGAAATGACTGGAGGGGAGGAAAAAAAAAAAAATAAAAAATGATACTGACCCTAATCTTTGTAAAGCTTAGATTTTACATAATGCGCATCTAAAAATGTCTTAAATTGTCACAAAGACAGTGTTTTCACCTGTAAAGTAACAGAAGACTGGTACTTGAAGCTTTCATATTCTGTTGTAATATATCGATTTATGACCAAGATAAATAAGCTTTACAGGTCATTAAGCTCTGTTGCTGAGATACCTCCTTATAACTTGTCCCACATTTCAATGTGTGTAGGCTTTTTAGATGACCATCTCTCTTCTTCTTTAGTATTTATTATTATTATTATTTTTAATCTGTATCACACAGCTTCCATTTGTCTGGGACATATGGTAGCCCCCAATGATAGAGGATGACTTTACAGTGATGAAATCAAAGTCAATAAAATGGAAAGAGAAGGGTTAAATACCAGTTTAGGAATTAAGTAGGAGGAGGCAGCAGTGTCTCTGTGTACTCAAACATAATGAAAAATGCTGACAATTTACAATATTAGAGTGCTATAAGACTCAAATGTTAATTTCACTTCTAAATTAGTTGTGTTCTCTATAGCTGTAGTGACTCTATTCTTGTGCAGCAAATTGCTTGAACACCTCATCTACTATATAGTTGCCGTCATAGTTATACCTCTCTTTTTCTTTTCTGTGTTCTTCTATATTTAGCAAAGACATTGGCCAATGGTAACATAGGGGGGAGTGAGAATGTATGCCCCGTTTCATCACTTGCCTTGTTTCAATCAAGGCCTGTGGCCTTCATGTCATGTTAGACTCGACCATCTATTTTGCCCTACTCTGAGGTATCACCTTTATAGTATTGCCTAAGAATGCATTTGAGGAATTCAGACTTTGGGGGGAACCGTGACAATGGTAAAGATAAAGGACAAATGTGTCACATGTAAACTACAATTACTTTCATGGCTTCTCCCTCATTTACAGGTTTGTAACTTGAGCATTAGTTCTTTGTCTTGGCTCTTCTGTAACTGTTGCAGAGGAAGAAGGATCTTTTTCTTTAAGAGCTCTAGTCAGACCAGGCCTTCTGTCTTCTTTCATGAAACTTTTTAAGGTTTCAGTATGTTCTTGTTTCTCACTAGACACTTCAAAATTCTTTTTTTTTTTTTAAAAAAAAAAAAAAGTTCTGAAAAATAAGAGGAATAGAAAGAGCACCTTCATGGTAGTGAAGTAGTACAAGCTAGTAGTACTTGCTGTAGTCCTGACTATCCAGCTTAGTATAAGTACATGCACTGGCATCTCCTGATTCTTGATAAATATAACACAATCTGCGCTGTTTTTTTGTTGCCACAGACCAGAAATGCTGTCCTGCACCTGATAAGCATCGTGGATCAAAAGCACTGGAGGACTGCTCTGTGTTAAATTTAATTTTCATAGCAAGATTTTCAAAGTCTTTAGGAGCTAGTTCTGCTCATTTAATTGAAATTATAGGCTATGGCAGAATAATTTAACACGTTTGAAAATTCTAGTTTTTGTTTTAAATGTCAAAATAAATATCTGGATTTAAAAAGAAGAATCTGCCTAGGATACCATATTTGGGAGGCCAATGAGCTTTCATAAGGGCGTAAATGACAGAGCATTTGTTCTGTAGCTCATGGGCATAACAGGTTGAGAGGTTCTCCACTTGTTCAATTTTTGTTCAGTTTGTTCTAAACATATGTAATACCATATGGCCACTGAAGGGTTATGGACTTTTCTTATTAAGAAAACTACCAGAGTTAATATTAGGTATGAAGTAACATACCTAATGTGTCACCAAAATATTAAAAGAAACAAAGCAAAGATTTAAAAATAAGTTTTTAAAAAATCAGCTGGAGAAAAGAAGGTGCTTGGGGGGGAGGGGGGGGGAAACCACAACCTTTTAGTACTGTTGGTGTACGGAGGTATACAATAGGTATAATGAATCCTGTGGAGACAATCAGGTTAGCCCAGTAAAACACAGAGCTGTATGCTGTATTTACTGGCAACAATAAAATGAAATGTTCATGGTTTTACCCTGCACAGTAAATTAAAGCACTGATGTCCAGGTATTTGTTTGTAATAGCTCTCTGGGCAGGGTGGGGAAGCTGGGAAGAGATACGCTCTCACAGAGGGCAAGCAGGCACTGACTAGAATATAATCCTAACAAATATTGTTGGAGTCTTTAATCACATAATCCTTCACCTTATGTTACCATGTCTGTACCACAGATATTTAGTACCCATCCATTTCATATATAACTCATGTAAGTATGCTTTTGAATATATAATGATGAAAATATCAATATTTATTTTTTTGTAACAAATTCCATTTAGGGAGAAGTGTCCACAGAACTGTGCATTACATAGTATAAATTTTATGCTGCAGGCCAGTGTTAGCCTTACAGGATCATATCATCACATGTATAAGAAAGGGGTGGCACAATCTAAATTATAAAATCCAGTCCTCAGGTACGTCTATACAACTAATATTTCATACCTACATTCTTCCTGAAGGAATTAAGTACCCAGGTATATTTGGTAGCCCTCAAATCTGCACATATGCATTTTAGGAGCAGTTCTGTGCCCAAGCAATGTATCAGTATCTTCTGCTAGCAAATGGGTAAAGCTGGCAGCAGCAGTTTTTCCATCTATAATGAGCTTCTCAGCTTGCATCTGTTGTGTCCAGCTGCAGTCCTGTTTTTCAAGAAATCTACTTCTCTCCATTTCCTCCTTTTCAAACACCATTACCCAAGACTGTTTTTGGAGTTCAAGAGGCGTTTGTATACCATCCTCAGAAATATGGCTTGATTTTATTTAGTTATTTATTTCGAGGGTGGTCCTGTATAGAGCCAGGAGTTGGACTTGATGATCCTTGTGGGTCACTTCCAACTTGGGACATTTTATGATTCTGTAGTCTTGCCTGTGTGCTGCCTCCCCACTCTCCCTGCTGTGCTGCTGCAGGCCTTGATCCAATATAGACAGATATCTCCTCTGACCAGTATACTATAAAATTTTTGGACTGTTATCATGACTTTTTTTGCTCAGTTATTTAACAAAGTTTTCCTGCGTCCCTAGTGCCCTAGGAGAATTAAAAACTTTCAAAGACCTTTACATCTACAGTGCTAAACGTGGTATGCAATTAAAAATAACTGTATTTGCTAGTTTATGCCTAGCTACAGGTAGCTTGTCATTAAGTTAGTGCTTCACTGTCTGTATTACTGGCTTCTGATTTCTGAGAGTTTTCATAGTAACTAAGTAATGCATTTTCTGTTTCTGAAAATCTTAAGCTAGAGAAGTAAGAAACATGTTCTGGCAATGGTACTTACATGTATTCAAATTAGGGCCAAACTAAGTCCTAAAACTCACTGAATATGAATTTTAAATAATATAAATGAAACAGCTGAAACTTTATACAATGTGGTTGAATGTCTGTGTTGTATTGTTTCATCATTCCCAAATGTTTCCCTCAAGCAAGAATTGGTTGCTTTGAAAAATCTGGGATTTATGTTTTCATTTTTATTTAACTAAATGATCTTGATTAGAGCTAAGATAAAATCAGTATTTCCACCTAGTGGGAAACTGGTATTCCACCTTTTTTTTTCCCAAATCTCGTTGAAACTGAAGCTGAAATATTGAAATTTCTGACTTAAAAGCTCATGTAAAAATAATAATGAGATAATAAAACATTTTTGGAAACATTTCAATATTTAATTGTATTTTCTATGGTGCAGATTTGCCCCACTGTGTTATAGCTCATAAATCTAATGTACTTTTTCTCCTTCCTTTGTTCTCTGAACTGACTGCATCTCCCTAGGTGCAACCTGTGTGGACTCATGTAGAGAATTTCTCTAAAGGGGAAGTTTGATCACCAAGGTCATGGGGGACAGAATGCAATAAAAGAGGAAAGGAGTATTCTTCAGGACATGGAAGGAGAACAACTTGGAGTGATTTGCTATTTAATGAAATAACAGTGAAGGAAGCAAAAGTTGCAACACCAAGCAGTAGCATTTGGTGGGGAGAGGGAGAAGAAAGAAAAAATAAAACAAAACAAACAAACAAAAAAACCCACAGCCAACTCCTTGCTGCAAGTGAATGTAAGTTAAAATGAAGACAGGGCAGTGGAAGGCACTAGGTCAATCAGCTAGTGGAAACTGTGCTGGCTATATTAAGATTTTTTGAGTTGTGCATGCAGAAAAGGAATCAAACCCCAGAGGTGATGGCTATGCTACACCTTGTACTCCCAGTTTTCACATGGGCTCCCTTGCTGTTACTGAGAGAAGTCATGGTGGAGACTGCACAGGTACTGCTCATCTTGGCACAGGGCTGCAGGGTGGCCCCAGTGTGCGTCCGGTCTGGGAGCAGGTGCCACAGCACAGCAGAGCTGAGTGATGGCATTTCAGTGGTTTATTTGATTTTCATTTGTAATTCTTCTGGTTGCTGTGATATGTTTGGAATTGGTTTGGAATATGCTTATACTAGAAGATATGGATGTTTTGGTGGAGCAGCTTCGAGGTTGGATTTTTTTGACCTCAGGAAGCTTAATAAAATATTTATAAGATCACTGCAACCCTAATGATGTTATTAATGTAGGTACAATATACACAGAAGTGAATTATAGTCTAATAAATAGAATAAAATGCACTGTATAAAAATGCTTTATAGCTTTAGAGGAATGTATGACATATATGGATTGGTTTATGAAATTACAGACTTTAAAAAGTGTTCTTCAGTTCTTCCCTTAATACACAGGTTTGAATATCAGTTAATATCATGTCCTGCCAGGCCAAAGAGATCATGAAGATGAAAAGGCTAGCTTTTGCTTTGGGTCAGGAAGAGAAGGCAGTAGCTTTTGCAACTGTTTATTTATTTATTTATTATTATTTTTTCCTCCGTACTGCGAAATATATTTTAGTGGAAATCTCCTGACCAGCTTTAATTTCTGTTGATGACTACACATAGTTACCTGGTAGGCACAGCCATAAAGTATGAAGTCTTGGATAAGCTCAGGCACACTTCCAATGCTCTCAGCCTCTCCTGACCAGGAGGCAGCTGCAGAGGCTTCAGGACACATTAATTAGCTCCAACCAGTGCTTACCAGCAGAGCAGTACACTGATATCAGTAATCTCAGATCAGGTTTTGCTTTCCCTTTAATTTGGAAGATCGTATCTAAAAAAGAAAAAAAAAAAAAGTGTCCTTTAATCTGTACTCAGTGGTCAAAGGAGATATATGGAAGTTTTTTTTGTTGTTGTTGTTTTGTTTTTTTTTTTTTTTTTTTCCTGAAACCTTCAATAAGATTTCAATATAAAAGTATTTGTCTGTTTATTTGCTGATTTGACAAGCTTTGTTTTTAGACAATGAAAAACATATGTTTTTTAGCAAAATTAATCTAAGTCCTGTAGGGTTTTTTGTATGTCCAGAGATTTTGATTTAAACATGCAAAATATCAGAGATTACTTACATGACTAAATACCATGCTGTAAATACCATGTTCATCAGACACATGAGAAATCCCAGGATTCAAATGCCTGTGCTCCAAATATGCGGAGATATTTCATTTCGGAGCTGATCTTTCCCCCTCTTCCCTTCTGTCGCTGATGTGCATTGCATAAGGTATGCATAACACGAAGGGGCTGATCGCCCAGCAGTGCACTCTCTCTGTGGGCACTCTCGGGGCCGAGGAGCTATGGTGCGGCTGCTGCTGGCTCTGTGAAGGGTGGTGTGGGGCTGGCTGGAGCTGACTTTCTCACTCTGTGTGTGCATCTATGTGTGTGTCCAGCTCGTGGGAAGGTGATTATCTCGGGCATGGTGCCACGGGAGCTCAGTGTGTTGACTCAGGGCTGTTGCTGTGCTCGGGCTAGTAACAGCCTGCCGGAGCAGGATGCATGAAGCGCAGGCGTTTCTGTGGCTCCACAGGCAACCAGCCCAGGTCAGCTGGGGACAGAGCTGAGCAGAGCCTTGCTTGATTTGAGCTGACTCTACAGAGCTGTTTAGATCCCTGCAATACGCTCACAAAATGCCTATAATATTGGATTTTTCATTACCCAGAGTATTCCAGTCCGCTATCAAGCCAGGTAGCAGGGAGCTGACTGTAGCTAGCAAGGCTGGACCACTTGTAAATACTTGAACTGTTTGGCTTTTTTAATTTCTCATAACTTTGCACTTGACTAATTTTGCATCCCTGCTAGTTGTTGCATTTAATATTCTATTTGTGTTTTCTGTTCTGCTGCTATGAATATATGTACCTTCACCAACATTACTGCTAATGACTTTTTCTTCTTTTCATCAATAAAACAAGTATTCTCCAGAGTGACAGTAAGATCATCTGCTAGAAACAACATTACTGTTAATAAGACAATACAAAGAAGAAAGAAATTATTTCAGCTCAGCAGCTGTAGCATCACTTTAGCATTTGTGGTTGTGTGATATCTGGGGGGGGGGTTGGAGGGGAGGAGGAGAGGAGTAGGCTTCCTTCTTCCTTCCATTACCATAAGCCTTAAGAGGTTTGTTTTTCTATTATATCTATCCACCAAGTGAGTCAAAACAGATACCAGATAACAAATACTTTGACAGGCTGCATGAAATACAGCCTATGAGATGAGGGGGCCTTATCATCTAGCAGCTGATTTAATGGGCATCTTATTCTACTCAGAATATCCCTCTCTATCTCTATGTGGAACAAAGGCATTACTTATAACAGGAATTTCTTCATGTCTGAGTAGCATTGGCAGAAGAAGCCTTTGAGAGCTGTTAACTTGGGTAAACAGTACTGAGTCTGGTTGTACAAGCATATCTCAGTGTTTTTGCAGCTATCTCAGTCCTCACCAACATAGCGTGGAGTTATGTTCCAAATACCTTAAACATAAGGTTTTTTTGGGCGTTACAAATTATAAGTTAGCCTTTGACAACTAGACCAGCTATTTCAGGAAAATAATGAGAAATTTCATAGGGCCTTCCATTTTATGTGTACCTTGTACTAAATATATTAGTTTGTAATCTTGTAATCTTTTCTGTGGTCAAAAGCACTACTGTGCTTGTCTATGGGAGTAATAATCTGAACATGGCTGACCAAAACAATTTATCCTTTGTGCTCCCTCTTTTGTATGGGAAAATAAATAAATTCAGAAGTGTTCATTAGTGATATGAATCCCCAGTTCCTACAAAGTCTGTTTAATCATATTAATTAATTTACATACATGAGAAAGTAAGCGGCCTAGTGATTAGACGACAGACAGAACCATGAGACACTGTCCCTCCTGCAGTGAAGTGCAGAATGGAGTGTCTTCCAAAAACATTAGCTCATGGGGTGTTGTGTTGGTGCATGTTGATGGTGTGCACAGCCCCTTCTGTGCTAGCTCTGCTTTTCCCTGCTTCCTGCAGCAGCAAACGAATTCATGTAGCTGGATGTGAACACAGAAATAATGGACTTTGTCAAACTGATGAGTTGCAAGCAGTTTAAATTTGCAATCTTTTCCTCAGGAAAACTAGATTATTATTTTCTTTTTTGTATAAAGTTATTTTCAGAGCTACAGTCCGCAGAAGCTGTCAGGTGTGGAGGAGTTGCAAAGTAGTAAAGTGCTGGACAGACACTGATTTTTAAAATAAACCAATAAAAAGTTGTCAGCAAGGGTCTTGATTTGAGTGTTTCAGTAGGGTGGGGATCCTCCATGGATGTCTGCAGATAAGACTATTTGGTGTCTGTGATTCCCATTCCAGGCCAGTTTTGATCCCATTGAATTGTCCCCACAAGATGACTCCCAATATATTAAGATACTTTATTTAAAAAAGTGGAAATGTTTTCTTTGTTCCAAAACTGATTCTCGCATATCTAAGAATAAACACCTCTGGATATTTTTAAAGCCAATAGAAATAAAAAAGTGAGTCATCTTCTGAGCTCTGAAGACTAGATACTGTATTATAACATTTATGATGAGTTTTGCCTTTCTACACAGGTATCCCCAGTAAAGACAATCATAGCCAGCAAAATGGCTATCATATATCTCTCACTCCTCGGATAGAGAAATAATTGTTGTAGACCACCGAATCTGTACATGGAACAAGAAAAAGCTGTAAAAATGGAAAGAAATATGATGATAATGCATAAGATAGTATGGAAGACAAGATAAAGAAGCTTATTTGCATACACTCATAAGAAGAAGAAAGAGTAAATCAATGTTTTATTTGTTTCATCTAAATATTTTACTAATTGACTCGTGGCTAACATGTACAAAAAGAGCATAACTTTATTTAAGTATGAGTATTCAAATACTAATATAAGCACTCTCCATATGTTTCTAATATGATAATAATAAAAAGGACCCTTTTAATGGCTGAGATTTTTGCCTAGAAATTATGCCAACAAAGACTGCCATAATAGTTCAGGCATATGCCTTCTGCTTCTGAGGCATTAAGCTTTAGTTCTTCTGGGTTTTGTAAACTTTAGTTCTTCTGGGTTTTGCTGTATAAAATTCCTATTCATAGAGTAACTCTAATTAACTCTTGACTCAAAAGGAATTCCCCTTTGTCTAAAATCTTTCCAGGGTAAAGAAGTGTCTTTTGAAAGTATGGTAATAACCCCATGAAGCAGCAGAACAAAGATCTTTTCAGATCTGTAGTAAAATATATAGAATCAATTGGCTTTCAGTGTGGCTGATCTAGAGGACAATCCCACGAGCTGAGTGCTTGTAGGAGCATTAAAGCCGGTTGTGTGTTCATTTATCCCACTTGAGGGTTATTACTCACAAAATTTATAGTCAACATAAACTATCAGAAATGCTTATGCTACGAATTTTACATTTTCTCTGAGACTCGTCCTTGAGCAGGAAAAGCATGGGTACAGTAAAGACTCTGGATTACACCTATAAACAAAAAATTATCTCTTTGTTACCAGGAAAGCTTTCATGAACCAATGGTCAACTTATGCAAGAGGAATCTGAAGCCATATGAGGAGGAAGTCCTCTCTGTATGATCTGCCTAGAAAGAATCACAACAATTGCACTACTTATCCCTGATAATTACTGGCTACTATCTCAGTACTGCACTTAAATCTTGCAGAGGTTTGCTTGAATATCTATCTATCTACTCACCAATGTCAGTGATAAGTGTGATGAACTATTCCCATACAAGTAGGCTCTGGGGGTTGGAAGAGTGTAGACAAAAAAACACTTTTAGAAATCCTGCTGGTAAGAATGCATCATTGAACTCTTTATCTTGAGCAATAGTTTTAGGTTTGCCACTGTTTGTTTATTTATTTATTTATTTTACCATTAATTTGGGCACACAGAGACCTTAGCTACAGTTAGAATTTGCAATTTCAGAGAACTTATAGTACACGATTAATGCCACTATTTCTACAGTGTTATTTTATTATTATTATTATTATTATCTTTTATTTTAGGACAGTCATGGGCTGGTTTGGGGTAATACAGAGGGTTTCTTCCCCAGCTGGGGAAGAGGCAGGGTGTGTGTGCTTCAATTCAAAAAACTGCACGTAGTTGTCTGGTGTACACACCCTGAGGGGTCAACCCTGTCAGCTTGAAAGTTAAGATTTTCTTCCATATCCCTTTTTTACTACATTACATACTTTCAGGTATGATCTGCTGCCTGTTTTGCACAGCTGATCAATTGCTGTTTCTTGTGATTTTGAAACATTTTTGCCTCAAACTAAAGCTTTTAGCTAATGGTGAGGGGAGGGAGACAAGGTCTTTTGGTAAGTTCCTGTGCAGGCAAATATTTTGGCTTTAGAGGTATGACATTTATATATGAATGGCTTCTTTTTAATTCAAGATGACATTTGCTGTTAATAGGATGAATAACTGGCTTTCTAAACGTAAGTTTGTGAGTGGTTTAGTGTTTGTTGCATCTCCACTTTATTTCAAACATCCCAAAAATAGTTAAATTGCATTTTGAGTGTTTATTATACTCTTAAGAATGATTTAAGTAGAAAGAGACATGCTACAAGTGATGTTGATTTTACAAATTATAGTATTTGTAAATGTACATGCTAAATAGATGGTATAGAGTCATTAACAGTGTCTGAAGTTTTAGTTAAAGGGGGTAATTTCCTATAGAAGAAACGTCTACTGTCTGCTAATTATCTTACTAGTACTAACTGTACAGGATTGTGAATACAGCAACCAATTGTATTGTGCCACAGGATTTTAAATGTGTAGGTTGTTCTTCCTGTTTTGCAAGCATGCAGTATTTCCTATATTAATTTATGCATAACTGCTTACGAGTATAAACCTAATTAAATAACAGGTTTTTAACTTGCATTTCTTTATCTTTACTTCACAGTATACAATTTGCTTCTAAATTACTATGTATTTTTTTTTTATATCACCACAAAAGTCTGCTATGTATTACTCTGTCTTCTGGCTTATATTTTAGCTAGATCTTAATAAGAAGCTTCACTTTTTTTTTTTTTTTTGGACTTTTTTCCTTTTACATGGCTCCAGTGAGCCTATCAAATATTTCATTATAACAAGTTCCTACCATTCTGCTTCCTCTTGACACTTATGTCAGATTCATAGTTAAAGCTGGAAGAAGTCTTTAATAACAGGACATCATTTTCCTTACCAATTCAGAAATATGAAAGCCTTTGTAACCTACTCTAAATGCTTCCCATGAGCTCTCAAGAGCAACAGCCAGAGTTTGATAGGTGTAGTGTGTACTGCCACATATGTTATATTTATAGGTCTTGTAAAGTCTTTCTTTCCTCAGAGCTCCTTTCATATCATTATTCCTGGGAGTGCAATTGATCAATAAAAATCTACTACAGAAGCTACTGCATTGCAAAGGGTGAGAGGTGGCCACTTAACATTTCTTAGATCATGTACCAGCTCTAACTTTTGTCTGTATTTTCAGGAATGTGCTCCATTACTATTTATGATCTTATTAATTATTTGGGATAGTGACAACATATTAAATCGACAAGTGTGGATGTTAAAGCTTACAGAACTGGTAACTTTTTGAAGTGTATATGATGTTGACAGACACGGGCCCAATGCTGATCTATGCTGTGTTGGTGAAATTATCTTTGTGTCACACTCTTTGGTCTGACTTTCAGCATTGTCTGTAAATTAATTCTGAAATGGAGTAGGAATGGGCCTTTAGGTTTGGTGGATTTCACATTATCATCCTCTTTGCTGATTATGGCTTGTTCTGCTCAGTCTTTGGTCAGGAGGAGGCTCTTTCATCCTAGTTGTCAAACAGAAAGAGAGGACTGCAGCAAAGTGTTATGTCTGCCCTAGCTAAACAAATACTAGGCAAAAACAGTGGGTGAATACGGAGACAGATGTGGGTACTGATAGCCAAAGGGTATGGCTGATTAAGCTGTACCTTTAAGCGTTATTGCTTGTCCCATGTCCATCTCTGAGAATAGTTATTATGTTGTCCCCACAACCTGGTCAACTCTAGCTATGGTAGTGGTGGCAGAACTGCTGGTACAACCTGGAGTCCGGCTGCTGAAATAGCTCAGGACTTTTTATTCCTCTGGGTAGGAGGAGGTAATGACTGTAGAGGAGACCAAAATACGTTGAGCAAAAGGAAGGGGAAGTTTTTAGTGAGGGGTGTTTATTGATTGAAAGAGATAGCATACTCCTAATTGCAACTTTGGCACTACCCAGAATAATTTTGCTTTCACTCACAAATGAACAGTCGGAAGGGTTCTGCTGAGCAGATGATGTGCTGCTGCAGAAGTAATACAAGGCTGTTGGAGATTGTTTGGCTCTGAGTGGCTACTGAGAGCAAAATGCTTTATTAGTCATTAAAACAATCAGTGAAGAGATGTTGTATCTTCCAAAAAGCCTGCTTTAATGAATTAATTTTCATATTTTTAATATTCCTGTTATATTAAGATTTATATACAACTGAGTTATGGCTGTTGTGGGAAACAGCTTTAGAATTTCTTGGCATTTATGTATTTAAATTCCTTAACCATAATATTACATTAATGTAGTTGCACTGAACATTAAATTGATTTAAAGGTATTAATACTACATGCAATATACATTCCTTAGAGTGTAAATATCATAAAGCAGTAACAAAATGCAAATTGGAAAAATATTTCCCACATTCTTGGTGTAAGTATTAACTTTTTGCATTAATTTCTGATGGTTTATCATACTCCTTATAGCAAGATGACTTATGTTTTTTTATTATTATTATTATTTATTTTAAAAAGTGTAAATGAGCTCTGAATCAATTTCTGGATTTTGTAGAGTTAAAATACATCTTTGTCTTAAGCTTTTGTAGAGTGGGATGGGAGAACCCTCATAAAGCCATCCATAAAATAACTACCTCTAGCAATATATTTGATTTGAAATCATGAATGTTTCAGAAAAAACTACTGTGGTAAATCTTAAGAGGAAGAACACAGAATAGAAAAGCCCCATATCCTAGCATCTGTTTATAAGGAAAAAAATAAGTGCAGTTATAAATGCAATTAGATTTGCACATTTTAAAAAGTTTGCATGTGAGTGATCTGTATGAGTCTAAATGAATTTTAAATCCATTTGATGGCAGTCCCTACTGGCTGAGTATAATAAATCCGTAATTTTTGTGAGTGCATCCCTAAAAAGGCAGAAGACCATTGCCAGTACCAGTAAAAAAGAGAGAGAGAGAGCAGAGAATGTGATAGTTGCCATCTCAAATGCTTCACGCAGAATAAAGAAATTAATTGATCAGAAACTCTAAGCTGAATATCCTAAGGGGCTCTCCAGGCCTGCTGTGGTACTGTGGAGCTCTGGCTACTCTTTCCTGTTGTGGTGAGGATGTGACTCTGGTCTTAAGCAAGGCACATCACCTCTGAGACTCCACTTACTCTCTCTTTTATCATCCCCCACTCCTTTTTTTTTTTTTTTTTTTTTTTTTTTTTTTTTTTTAACTTAAAAATGGTGAAACCTTTGGGGAAGAAGCTTTCTTCTTTGTGTTGGTGTACTGCCTTGCTCTCATCTGGGTTGAGCCTCTGAGTGTTGTTTTGATGCACACCATACTCAAATCCAGAATCTGCACTGTCAGAAAGACTTCTGAAAGAAAAGAAAATAATGCATTTATAGCAATAATGAATTATATTTCACTTATCTAAACCAGCAATTCACCTACCAACACTGTAGTATGTACTTCTGACAGGAATGCAGTAAGTAAGTAAAGTCAAGAGATTATAATTTTTGCTGAAATTTTCCATGCTAATACACCTTTTATGCAAAACAATCACTAGTAGTGTGTTTTTTTTTTTTTTTTTTTTTTTTCCTAAATATGCTTTCGTTATGCAGAGACTGTTAATGGAAACACATTCTATACTGAAAACTGTTTACTGTTTGATTTTAAAAACAGATCTATAACAGTTCAGATCTCTTTAATGGAAATGTATCGTAAACACAAAACTGTTTATGATATACTATAAAATATCTTTATGTTGCAGCAGTCTAATGGAAATGTACTGTATATACTGCACTAATTATTTTATACTAAAACACATTAAACAAAGCCTGTTTAAACAGATATCCAGTTCGTAATTTACATTAACAATTTTAGGTAGGCATTCTAAAAGCAATCAACTTTATACAATAAAAACTTTTTTTTTTTTTTAACTAACTGTTCAGTGACTTCTCATTATTTTCAACAAAAAAGTGGGGACATAAAAGTAATACCAATTAGTTTTGAAGGCAGTCATGTTAACATGTTCTCACTTGCAGGTAGGTAAAAGCATTCTCAGACTAAGGTACATTGAACAGCATCTATAGTCTTCCACCTCTACTCTTGGATTAGGAGACTTTATTACCTCTGCCCTTTCAGCCAGACAGGGCTTATATTTATACAAATATGCATAGTAAAGGTCAACAACAGTGAAAATAACTCCATTAGGTAACAGTCTGAGCTCTTTAGAGACCCAACAAAAAAGAGGTTTCAGCTGGAGAGAAGTGTGTTCTCTCAGGAGAAAGTGTGTTAATCTATAAGCTTGTTTTCACAGAGAAGTACTCTGCAAATCAGTTTTGTGGCTTGCAGCTGCTCCATTGTGGACAAAAAGAACTCTGTAGACCTGGCTCTGTGTTTCTCTTTAATCCTTGCTTGTCGAGGATGTTCTCATCATCTGCATTGCAATGCCTGAACATGCTGCTGGATGGCATTGAGGGTACTCATGCTTAGGTCTTCCTCACTGAGACCCTGCTGGTGGAGGGATTGTGTGTTAGCTGAGGAGGTTCTAGACTGAAGAAATATAGAAATATGGAAAAGAGCATCTTGTCATGAGACCAAGGAGGTCAGAGGTTGGAGATTCTTAGGTCCTTGTACAATCTTTCTCTGAAGGAAAAAAAAAAAAGTTCAATTACCGAGACAACTAACCGTAATTTTTACAGTCAAGCCTGGTCTTCTCACAGGAATGGGAACTGCTAACAATGCAGTTTGCCAACTCCCTCTGTCCCCATTGGTAGTGGCTGGTAAGAGCAATTTGTCTTTTTTTTTTTTTTTTAATTATTATCTATTTATTTTGTTGTTGTTGTTTTTTTCCCCTTAAAACTCAGTTGCCCAAGGTTTTAATCTTTGTGAAACTTAATGGTTGCTTTATTTCCCCCTCTCTGTACAAGCTTGTCTTGTGCAATCAAATAAACCTGTGAGTCTCTCTCAGGTCTGTGCAAGGTGACAGCCTGAAATACTTATCACTGAGTCCAGCAGATGGTACTCTGAGAATCATAACGTCATTTAAGTGGGAGGGGATATATTTTATATTCTTTATTAATTTGAGAATTTATTTGTTGAAGTCTGGGAAGGATCAGTTCTCTGAAAGATTAAATATATACCTAATTTAAAATCAACGTTTTTTAACACGTTTGGGTTTTTACAGCTCCAGGAAAGCAAATACATTGGAAAATATACTTTAGATCTGTTAAGGAACACACTGAAAAAGTACAAGGGTAATATGGGTGAAAGAGTTAATGTCTTGCCTTTTTTTTTTTTTTTTTTTTTTTTCAGTGCCCAGATTTCACATTACCTTATGGAAAGGATAGAGGTTGGCATTTTCACTAGTACCTAAGCCTATTCCAGAAATTTCCAGGATTTTGCATCACATCAGGTAGAGAGATGTTATTTTAAAGTTTAAGTCACTCTACATGGACTCGTACAATATGTGAAGTTACTGTTTCCTAGTGTAGAACAGTGTGGAATTGATATAACCATTTGTGTTTTGCCTGATTTTAATCCACAGGACTGGATACAATCCCAAGAGATGATTAATTCCCAAGTGGTTAGAGAGACAG